>NW_027142460.1:1749379-1763877 GCF_026170545.1 Melanerpes formicivorus | reverse complement strand
AAGGCTGAGCTGGGACACAGTGCAGTGCAGGTTGGTGATGTGCTGCAGCCCCCAGCAGCAGAAGGCTCAGCTGGGACACAGTGCAGTGCAGGTTGGTGATGAGCTGCAGGCAGCAGCAGCAGAAGGCTGAGCTGGGACACAGTGCAGTGCAGGTTGGTGATGTGCTGCAGCCCCCAGCAGCAGAAGGCTCAGCTGGGACACAGTGCAGTGCAGGTTGGTGATGAGCTGCAGGCAGCAGCAGCAGAAGGCTGAGCTGGGACACAGTGCAGTGCAGGTTGGTGATGTGCTGCAGCCCCCAGCAGCAGAAGGCTCAGCTGGGACACAGTGCAGTGCAGGTTGGTGATGTGCTGCAGCCCCCAGCAGCAGAAGGCTCAGCTGGGACACAGTGCAGTGCAGGTTGGTGATGAGCTGCAGGCAGCAGCAGCAGAAGGCTGAGCTGGGACACAGTGCAGTGCAGGTTGGTGATGTGCTGCAGGCAGCAGCAGAAGGCTGAGCTGGGACACAGTGCAGTGCAGGTTGGTGATGAGCTGCAGGCAGCAGCAGCAGAAGGCTCAGCTGGGACACAGTGCAGTGCAGGTTGGTGATGTGCTGCAGCCCCCAGCAGCAGAAGGCTCAGCTGGGACACAGTGCAGTGCAGGTTGGTGATGTGCTGCAGGCAGCAGCAGCAGAAGGCTCAGCTGGGACACAGTGCAGTGCAGGTTGGTGATGAGCTGCAGGCAGCAGCAGCAGAAGGCTCAGCTGGGACACAGTGCAGTGCAGGTTGGTGATGTGCTGCAGGCAGCAGCAGCAGAAGGCTCAGCTGGGACACAGTGCAGTGCAGGTTGGTGATGTGCTGCAGCCCCCAGCAGCAGAAGGCTCAGCTGGGACACAGTGCAGTGCAGGTTGGTGATGAGCTGCAGGCAGCAGCAGCAGAAGGCTGAGCTGGGACACAGTGCAGTGCAGGTTGGTGATGTGCTGCAGCCCCCAGCAGCAGAAGGCTCAGCTGGGACACAGTGCAGTGCAGGTTGGTGATGAGCTGCAGGCAGCAGCAGCAGAAGGCTGAGCTGGGACACAGTGCAGTGCAGGTTGGTGATGTGCTGCAGGCAGCAGCAGCAGAAGGCTCAGCTGGGACACAGTGCAGTGCAGGTTGGTGATGTGCTGCAGGCAGCAGCAGCAGAAGGCTCAGCTGGGACACAGTGCAGTGCAGGTTGGTGATGTGCTGCAGCCCCCAGCAGCAGAAGGCTCAGCTGGGACACAGTGCAGTGCAGGTTGGTGATGTGCTGCAGGCAGCAGCAGCAGAAGGCTCAGCTGGGACACAGTGCAGTGCAGGTTGGTGATGTGCTGCAGCCCCCAGCAGCAGAAGGCTCAGCTGGGACACAGTGCAGTGCAGGTTGGTGATGTGCTGCAGGCAGCAGCAGCAGAAGGCTCAGCTGGGACACAGTGCAGTGCAGGTTGGTGATGTGCTGCAGGCAGCAGCAGCAGAAGGCTCAGCTGGGACACAGTGCAGTGCAGGTTGGTGATGTGCTGCAGCCCCCAGCAGCAGAAGGCTCAGCTGGGACACAGTGCAGTGCAGGTTGGTGATGTGCTGCAGCCCCCAGCAGCAGAAGGCTCAGCTGGGACACAGTGCAGTGCAGGTTGGTGATGTGCTGCAGCCCCCAGCAGCAGAAGGCTCAGCGGGTGGCAGAGGGCAGGGCAGAGGCTGAGGGCTGCCTCGGCACAGAGCCAGGCAGGGTGGCAGAGCTCTGCAGGTCACCGCCTGCAGCCCATGACCGACCCTGCCTCACCTGCCAGGCCTGGGCACTGGGTGCCTCATTCAGCCTTGTGCCAAAGCCCTTCCCGGGCCTCTGACCCCAGCGCCTGCCGAGGCCGCCCCTTCCAACCCCTGTCTGGGAGGGACTGCTCTCCAAGATGCAACGCGGCTGCGGTGTCAGTGGCACACCGCCTGGCTCGGCCCCCCTGGCACGGCGGCTGCGGCTGGCACCGCTAACCCCCAACGCCGGGGCCCGCTGCTGAGGCTGCTGTAGGGCCGCGCGACTCCCTTCACTCCCTTCCTTCCAGCGGCCGAGGGCCTACAGCTCCCGGCCTGCCCCGCGCGCTGCCTCAGCTGACGGCGCCAAGATGGTGGCCGAAGGACTACAGCTCCCGGCCTGCCCGGCGCGCTGCCTCAGCTGACGGCGCCAAGATGGTGGCCGAAGGACTACAGCTCCCGGCCTGCCCCGCGCGCTGCCTCAGCTGACGGCGCCAAGATGGTGGCCGAAGGACTACAGCTCCCGGCCTGCCCCGCGCGCTGCCTCAGCTGACGGCGCCAAGATGGCGGCGGCGGTGCCAGGGGACGGAGAGTTCGCCGCCCTGCAGAGCCTGCTGAAGGTGAGCGGGCCGCACGGCTGTTTGGGGATGGGGCGCCCGGCCCGGCCGCGGGGGTGCCGCTCTCCCCGGGCCGCGGCTGAGCGCGTTCTCCCTTCATTCTCCCCCTTCTTCCCCCCCGCGCTTTGCTCCCCGCCAGGCGCCTTCGAAGGATGCTGTGCGGCAGCTGTGCCAGGAGTGCTTCTCCGGTCCGGCCGCCGGCCTCGGCCCCCTGGCGCTGCGAGCCTGCCCCGGCCTCGCCCTCAGCCCCGAGGAAGCACAGCAGGTAGGGACGGGCGGCAGCGGCGGGGCGCCGCAGCGCTGGCGAGGAAGCGGCGCTGGGAAGCGGGGGAAGGAGCGGCGGGACGGGACCGGCCGGGGGGGGAAGGAAGGGGAAGGGAAGAAGGGGAGCGAGCAGGAGCGGTCCGCGGCGGTGCGGCCCCTCGGGGAGCTGCTTGCAGCCGTGGGGCTCCGCGGGCCCCGCCGCTGCGGGGCTGTGACTCCGCTCGGTGAAAGCCATCGCCGCCCCGGCGGCACGGCCCGGAGGGGCCGCACGGGCAGGCAGAGGCTGGGCGCATGGGCTGTGCTTGCCAGGGGAGAGCGAGGAGCTCAGCTTCCTGCCCGCTAAGGCAGTCAGGCAGCGTTTGGACGTGCGGCTCTGGTGAGGCTGGTCCCGCCGTAGGAGCCGCTCTGGCAGCCCGTTCCGTGCGATGCTCTGTGCCATGCTTTCAGCACAGTGCAGCTCTTGCTCTTCCTCCTCCCGCAGCTGGTGTCTGCTTTGCACAGCCTCACCAGGCACGTGGTGTACCGCGGCTTGGCCAGGGCAGAAGAGATCCTCGCCCTCTTCCCAGAAAACTTCCACCAAAACCTGAAAAACCTCCTGACTAAGATAATCTTGGAGAATATGTGAGTGCTTTCAGCTGGGAAGCTTAAAGCCTGGGTGTCTGGTTTGATAGGCAGATGGTTGGCAGCGATGCCTTGTAGTCAGAGGGGTGAGGACAAGCAGAGCTGAATGCACTGTGTCCTCGGAGTGGAACATCATGGGTCAGGCTCACAGGAGGTTAGGGCTTGGAAGGGACCTCTGGAGATCTTCCAGTCCAACCCCCTGCCAGAGCAGGAGCAGAGAATCCAGCACAGGTCACACATCCAGTGTCAGTGGTGCCCAGGGACAGGACAAGGGGCGATGGGCACAAATCAAAACACAACACAGGTGGTTTCACCTAAACATAAAGCAAAGCTTAGGCGTGAGGCTGCTGGAGCCCTGGGTCGGGCTGGATCAGAGAGGTTGTGCAGTCTCCTCCTGTGGAGGGATTCCAAAGCTGCCTGGACATTGTGGTCCTGGGCAAGCTGCTGTGGGTGAGCCTGCATTAGCAGGGAAGTTGAATTAGATCTCTGGGGGTCCCTTCCATCCCCCACCATGCTGTGGTTCTGTGTGGACCACTGTGTGCAGTAGAGGAGAGCGGTTCTGCGTGCTTGGTAGATCATTGATGGAACTGGGGAGAAAGGTGGAGGCAGCAAGTGAGCCACACTTACAGGAGAAGCAAGATTGCTTCACCAGGCAGCCTGCCAGTGCCCACCAGTGACAGCCTTTCCTCAGCACTCCCCAGCACAGGCAGTCTCTCTCCTGTGCTTAATGCTGCAGCCTGCTGCCCTTCTGGCAGGGACAGGCTACCCTGAAGCACTGCTAATGCTGCTTTTCTCTTCTTTGATTCACAGCTCTGCTTGGAGGAATGAAGCACAAGCAAGTCAGAGTGAGTAACAGTTGGTATCTTGATGCAGTTGGTGTTTTCTGAGCACTGCAGCTCCTTTTCCTAATGTAGCACAGGGGCACAGCCATTTGCCTTGGATGAAGCTGTATGGTTGTGGCAGCACAGAGCTTGGCCCACTCCAGCAAGCTTGTGTCCAGGCAATGCTCCATGTATTGAAGCCCCAGAGAGTGCAGCTGTTTGTCAAGCTTTTGAGAGTGGAGTGCTCTGACCTCCTAATGCAGGCCATGAAGTTCATCTCAGTAAGTGTGCACCACAAAGGATAGGTTTGTGGGGGAGAAAAGCTGCTCTTTGCACATGGAATCACAGAATGGTTTGGGTTGGAAAGGACATCCAAAGGCCTTCCAGTCCAACCCCCTTGCAGTCAGCAAGGACATCCTCCACTAGAGCAGGTTGCTCACAGCCTTGCTGAGCAAGGCCTCACTTGGAGGAGGACTGCATCCATCTCTGGAGCCTTCAATGCAGCAAGGACATGGACCTGATGGAGAGGCTCCAGAGGAGGCCACCAAGATGGTCAGGGGGCTGGAGCAGCTCTGCTAGGAGGCCAGGCTGAGGGAGCTGGGGGTGGTCAGCCTGGAGAAGAGAAGGCTCCAGGCAGCCCTAAGAGCAGCCTGCCAGGACCTGAAGGGGGCTACAGGACAGCTGAATAGAATAAAATAAACCAGGTTGGAAGAGACTTTTAAGATCATGGTGTCCAGCCTATCATCCAACCCCACCTAATCAACTAACCCATGGCACCAAGCACCCCATCAAGTCTCCTCCTGAACACCTCCAGGGATAGGGACTCCACCACCTCCCTGGGCAGCACATCCCAATGGCCAATCTCTTGCTGGGAAGAAGGTCTCCCCTGAGCCTCCTCTTCTCCAGGCTAAGCAACCCCAGCTCCCTCAGCCTCTCCTCACAGGGCTGTGCTCCAGACCCCTCCCCAGCCTTGTTGCCCTTCTCTGGACACCTTCCAGCAGCTCAACCTCCTTCCTAAACGGAGGAGCCCAGAACTGGACACAGGACTCAAGGTGTGGCCTAACCAGTGCTGAGCACAGGGCACAATGACCTCTCTGCTCCTGCTGGCCACACTCTTCCTGATGCAGGCCAGGATGCTCTTGGCCTTCTTGGCCCCCTGGGCACACTGCAGGCTCATGTTCAGCTGCTGTCCACCAGCACCCCCAGGTCCCTCTCTGCCTGGCTGCACTCAGCCACTCTGCCCCCAGCCTGTAGCACTGCTTGGGGTTGCTGTGGCCAATTTGCAGCACCTGGCACTTGGATGTGTTCAATCTCCTGCCCTTGGCCTCTGCCCATCTGCCCAGCCTGGCAAGGTCCCTCTGCAGAGCCTCTCTACCCTCCAGCAGATCAACTCCTGCCCCCAGCTTGCTGTCAGCTGCACATTTACTGATGCTGGACTCAATGCCCTCCTCCAGATCATCAATGAAGATGTTAAAGAGCACAGGGCCCAGCACTGCTCCCTGGGGCACAGCACTGGTGCCTGGCTGCCAGCTGGCTGTGGCACCATTCACCACCACTCTCTGGGCTCAGCCTCCAGCCAGTTCCTAACCCAGCTCAGAGTGCTGCTGTCCCAGCCAGGGGCTGACAGCTTGGCCAGCAGTTTGCTGTGGGGGATGGTGGCCAAGGCCTTGCTGAGGTCCAGGCAGACCACATCCACAGCCTGCCCCACATCCACCAGGCAGTCACCTGGGCATGGAAGGAGATCAGGTTGGTCAGGCAGGAGCTGCCCTTCCTAACTCCATGCTGGCTGGGCCTGATCCCTTGGCTGTCCTGTAAGTGCTGTGTGATTGCACTCAGGATGACTGCTCCATGACCTTGCCTGGCACTGAGGTCAGGCTGACAGGCCTGGAATTCCCTGGCTCATCCAACCTGCCCTGCTTGTGGATGGGCACCATGCTGGCAGCTTCCAGTCTTCTGGGGCCTCTCCAGTGAGCCAGGACTGGAGGAAAATGCTGGAGAGGGCTTGGCAGCTCATCTGCCAGCTCTCTCAGCACCCTAGGATGGATCCCATCCGGTCCCATGGACTTGTGGGGATCCAAGTGGCTGAGGAGAGCTCCAACTACCTGCTCCTGCAACAGAGGAAAACTATGCTGCTCCCTGGCTCCTTCTGCCAGCTCTGCAGGCCAGCTGTCTGGAAGACATTCTGTCCTGCTAGTAGAAATTGAGGCAAAGAAGGTGTTAAGTAACTCAGTAACTCTGCCTTTTCCTCATCCTTTGTTACTGTGGGGAGAGACTTTGTAGGATGTCAGGGAGTGATAGGACTGGGGGGGAATGGATCCAAGCTAGTGGAGGGTAGAGTTAGATTGGATGTGAGGAAGAAGTTGTTGCCCAGGAGGGTGGTGAGAGCCTGGCACAGGTTGCCCAGGGAGGTGGTGGCAGCTTCCTGCCTGGAGGTGTTTGCAGCCAGGCTGGAGGTGGCTGTGAGCAACCTGCTGTGGTGTGAGGTGTCCCTGCCCATGGCAGGGGGGTTGGGGCTGGCTGAGCCTTGAGCTCCCTTCCAGCCCTGACCGTTCTGTGATTCTGTGGGTGAATCCTCTTTGTCCTCTTGGTGCCCTGGGGGGGCCTTCAGAGACTGGCTTATTGCAGAGGAAGATGATGTGACCCCACACAGCAGCTGTGTGCTTGCCAGGGCCAGAGCTGGAGAGGCAGGCCCATGGTGGGAGTGGCAGGTGCTGGAGCCTGGTGCCACCATGCCCTGCTGGGCCCAGCAGCCCCTTTCCTGTCCCATCTCTCAGTCTCCCTGCCTCGCCTGGTTGACATGGACTGGAGGGTGGACATCAAGACATCTTCAGACAGCATCAGCAGAATGGCAGTCCCCAGCTGCCTGCTTCAGCTGAAGGTAATGTCAGGGGGCCTGGAGGGAGGGTGCAAGCCCCAAATACCCAAGGCCAACCCCTGAGACGGTGGCACTGTGAAATGCTTCAGACAGGCTGCTGCTGCTGGGCAATAGCAGCCCTTCTGGGATGATCTTTGACGTACCACAGAGCCTGGAGGTGGTGTGTGTGAGGGAAGGGGGGTTTCTGTCTGTGAGGATGCAAGAAGGCAGCATATGTGTTCCTGGTCACTGCAGAAAGAGAGGGGAAGTTGTTGCCCTTCCACTTGAAGCCATTTGGGGGAAGTGAATCTCCCCCTCTGCTCTCCTGAGACCCCACCAGCAGTCCTGTGTCCAGCTCTGCTCCTCCCAGCACAAGAAGGACAGGGCACCTGCTGGAGTAGGTCCAGAAGAAGACAGAGAGATGATCAGAGGGGTGGAGAACCTCCCCTGCAGGGACAGGCTGAGAGAGTTGGGGCTGTTCAGCCTGGAGAAGAGAAGGCTCCTGGGAGACCTCAGAGCAGCCTGCCAGTGCCTGAAGGGGGCTGCAAGGGAGCTGGGGAGGGACTGGGTGGAGCTGGGGAGGGACTGGGTGGAGCTGGGGAGGGACTGAGTGGAGCTGGGGAGGGACTGGGTGGAGCTGGGTGCCAAACTGAGAGCATTTCTCTGTTAAACACTGCCTGGGACAGTGACCCTGGGGTAAAACCACAGCAGTTCATTTTTCAGACAGCTAACCTCTGCATTCCTATTTGCAGGTCCAGGAGGATGTTGCCTTATGTGGGAGCAGCCCTGTGGTCTCTGCAGTGACTGTGGAGCTGAGCAAGGAGACCCTGGACACTATGTTGGAGGGCCTGGGGAGGATCCGGGACCAGCTCTCTGCCGTTGCCAACAAATGAATGCAGGGAGTGCAGCAGGGAGGAGGAGGAGGGGAAGCATCCTCCACCTGCAGCTCTCAGCAGTCTCAGCCCAGTGTACCACCTTTCCTGGGCTGCCTTGGTGTTAACCATCAGACAAAATAGATTTCTTCCTTAATTGGATGGCTTTGGGGAAGGTAACAGCTAGAGAGCCCTTTGGCCTGGTGCCAGAGCGTGCTGCTGAGCTGAAGCTGGCCTCTTTCATTTCAGAGGAGGATTTGAGGCTCAGAGCTTGGCTTAATCACAGGGGTCATAATTGGCAACAGCAAATAGCTGCAGCCAGTGAAGGAAGTGCTCTCTGTCTGCCCCTAAATGAGGTGCTGAAAGGCTGGAGCTGGCTCCTGGGCAGCTGAGGGGGGTGGGAGCATGGCTGCTCTGAAGTGCAGGCTGGAGGGAGCACTCTGCCTGCCAGTGGAGCAGAGACTCTGAGTGCAGGATAGTGCTTTGAAAGAGCAGGGATGCTACAGCACACTCCCTTCTCACCAGCTTCACAGCACCATTTGCACGCTCACCAGGGCTGAATGGCTGGAGCAGCAAATCATTCCCTCCTTCCCCTGGGAAAGAAAATGAGCTCAGGCAGTCCATGGCTGGGTTTGGTTAGGCTTTGGGCTGTGCCTTCCCTGCACAAACCCAGGCTGGGACAGTAAGGAATTGGTGGCTGTTCCCTGTACTGTGGGGAACTCTTCAGTGGCAGCCTGTGCCTGCACTCTCCCAGAGTGCTGCTGGGGGATTGTGTGTGACTCCTCCTTTAATTAAAAGATGAACTCACTCGTTTGGTGAATCCTTTCCAGTGCAGAGCCTGGGGCTGGCCTGGGCTGCCTCAGCCTCCTTGTGATGGTGCCCACTTCCTAGGCTGCTGCACCCTCAGCAAGTCTGCAGGTGACACCAAGCTGAGTGCTGTGGTTGCTAAGTCTGAAGGACAGGATGGAGGCATCCAGAGGCACCTGGCCAGGCTGGAGAGGTGGCTGAGGAGAACCTCAGGAGGTTCAACAAGGCAAAGGGCAAGGTCCTGCATCTGGCTCAGGGCAATCCCAGAGATCAGTCCAGGCTGGGGGAGGATGAGACTGAGAGCAGCCCTGCAGAGAAGGACTTGGGGTGCTGGTGGGGGAGAAGCTGGACAGGAGCCAGCAGTGTGAGCTTGCAGCACAGAAGGCCAAGGGCAGCCTGGGCTGCATCCAAAGCAGTGTGGCCAGAGATGGAGAGAGAGGATTCTACCCTCTGCTCTGCTGTGTGAGACCTCACCTGCAGGGCTGTGTCCAGCTCTGGAGCCCTCAGTACAGCAAGGACAGGGACCTGATGGAGAGGCTCCAGAGGAGGCCACCAAGATGAACAGGGGGCTGGAGCAGCTCTGCCAGGAGGCCAGGCTGAGGGAGCTGGGGGTGTTCAGCCTGGAGAAGAGAAGGCTCCAGGCAGCCCTAAGAGCAGCCTGCCAGGACCTGAAGGGGGCTCCAAGAAGGCTGCAGAGGGACTGTTGGCAAAGGCCTGCAGGGACAGGAGCAGGGGCAATGGTTTGGAATGAGAGCAGAGCAGATTGAGATTGGATGTGAGCAACAAGTTCTGCAGCAGGAGGCTGCTGGGACACTGCAAGAGGTTGCCCAGGGAGGTGGTTGAGGTCCTATCCCTGGAGCTGTTCAAGGTGAGGCTGGAGAAGGCTGTGAGCAACCTGCTGTAGTGGAGGATGTCCCTGCTGAGTGCAGGGGGTTGGACTGGATGCCCTTTGGGGATCCCTTCCAGCCCAGACCATTCCATGATTTTTTGGCTCATATCAGTGGTGTCAGGAGAGCTGAGTCTGCTCAGCCAGAACAAGAGAGGCTCAGCAGGGCTCTCATCTGACCAGCCAGAGTGCTTCACATTCAGGTCCTGCTTTCAGAGCCTGCTCCACAGAGAGGCAGTAGTGCAGCTGCTCTTGCAGGCACTCAGATGGGATCTATTTCATCAAATGATTACTCTCTTAAAGGCAGTTGGGTTTTTATCCTCCCTCCACATGCTGCCTGCCACGTGCTTGGCCTGAATGTATTCCACATGCTTTACCTTCAGCTTGTTCCTGTGCCAGCACTCCCCTCTTTAGCTTACTGCTCTCACAGAATGTTAGGGGTTGGGAGGCACCTCCAGAGATCACCCAGTCCAACCCCCCTGCCAGAGCAGAGCACCCAGGGCAGCTCACACAGGAACACAGCCAGGGGGGGTTGGAAAGGCTCCAGAGCAGGAGACTCCACAGCCTCTCTGGGCAGCCTGCTCCAGGCTCCAGCACCCTCACAGCCACAAAGGTTTCCCTTCTGTTCCCCTGGCACCTCCTCTGCTCCAGCTTGCCCCCAGTGCCCCTTGTGCTGCCCTTGGCCATCCCTGAGCAGAGCCTGGCTCTGGCCTCCAGCACTGCCCTGCACATCTTGATCCCCAGCACTGAGGGCAGCCCTCAGGCTCCTGTGCTCCCAGCTCCAAGCCCCAGCTCCCTCAGCCTGTGCTCACAGGGAGATGTTGCACTGCCTGCAGCAGCTCTGTGCCTCTGGGTTGGACTCTCTCAAGCAGTTCCCTGAGGTCCTTCTTGACCTGAGGGGCCCAGAACTGGACACAGTCCTCCAGATGTGGCCTGACCAGGGCAGTGTAGAGGGGCAGGAGAACCTCTCTAGAATGACTCCCCATGGCCCTTCTAATCCAGCCCAGGATGCCCTTGGCCACAAGTGCCCATGGCTGGCTCATGGGCATCCTGCTGTCCACCAGGACCCCCTGGTTCCCTTTTCCCGGAGCTGCTCTCCAGCCTATACTGGTCCTGTCCTCCCCGTTCATTGTGCCCTGGTGAAGCATGGAAGCCCTCTGCCCTTCCGAAGGCTAAGCCTTCCAAGCTCTGTGTTCTGCTCCTTTCAGCGTGGCTGTGGCCACTCTGCACTTCCAGGTCGGGTTGCGGTTATGTGGGGGCCCGCAGAGCTGGGGGCTGCTGGAGGAGACCTGGCGCCATGAGGGGCCGCGGGCTGCCGCAGGCCAGCTGTCCGCTTCACGGGGCGGGAGTCTCCTTTACAGCCTGGTGCAGCGCAGAAGCCGGTTACAACGGAACAGGGGCTGCGTTACATCAGTCTGCTGTGTGGCTGAAGTCTGACCCTCTCAGGTCATAACAACCACACCTAATCGCATACCTGCCCTCCTCCAACAGCACTGCCGCACCCAGTTCCCATAGTTCACAAGCCAGCAAGGCCAACACTGTCTCCTTCTTACCAGTCCAGCAGTGCTTGGAGCTCGGCTCTCCAAGATTTAACCCTTCATGTCCAAGGGCATCAGTCAAGAATAGAGCTGTCATAGTATGGGACTCACCTGCATGAACATCTCCTGCCTGGAAACCAGAAGCCTTCATTGTCAAGTGGAGCTGGAAAACTCCATGTTCGTGGAATCACAGAGCTGTCAGGGTTGGAAGGGACCCCAAGGCTCAGCCAGCTCCAACCCCCTGCCATGGGCAGGGACACCTCACACCACAGCAGGTTGCTCACAGCCACCTCCAGCCTGGCTGCAAACACCTCCAGGCAGGAGGCTTCCACCACCTCCCTGGGCAACCTGTGCCAGGCTCTCACCACCCTCATGGGCAGCAACTTCTTCCTCACAGCCAATCTCAATCTCCCCACTTCCAGCTGTGCTGGCATTTGAGGAACAGACACCCCCCATCCTCCCCCCCCCAGCTCCACTGATTACCAAGTGGTGCAACATGTTCTTCACCATGAGGGTTGTGGAAGCACCACCCCAGTCACCAGCAGTGATTCTCCAGTTGTGATTCTTGGTGCCCTCACATGTACCTCATAGCCCCAGCCCCCGTGCCAGGACTGTGTGCCCATGAATGACCCCAGAGGGGTATCAAGTGGTGAGGGGATGCAGGACCAGTCTGGCTGCTATGTGCTGACGGGTAAGGACTGGTCAGTGGCTGCCTCACCTGCCTGTGCCTCAGCACTGGGACAGAGAATCACAGGATGGCTTGGGCTGGAAGGGACTTCCAGAGCTCATGCAGTCCAACCCCCTGCACTCAGCAGGGACATCCTCCACTACAGCAGGTTGCTCACAGCCTTCTCCAGCCTCACCTTCAACAGCTCCAGGCATGGGGCCTCAACCACCTCCCTGGGCAACCTCTTGCAGTGTCCCAGCAGCCTCCTGGTGCAGAACTTGTTGCTCACATCCAATCTCAATCTGCTGCAGTTTCAGCTCGTTGCCCCTTGCCCTGCTGCTGCACACCCTTGTAAACATTCCTTCCGCAGCTCTCTTGCAGGCCCCATTCCAAGTGGTCCATTCTGTGATGCCACGAAGGAACGAGTGTGAATGAAGGGAAGGAATGCAGGAGCTCAGCGCCGCTGTCCCCAGAAGGTGGCGAGCTTGGCCTCCCGTTCCTATTCCCTCTCCAGTCCGCCGGCAGAAAGCAGCAGCCTGAGCTCTCGCCTCCAGCACGGGGAGCTCTCTGGGGCTGCTCTCCCGGTTTGGGGGCCCTTGGGTGACCAATGAATGCACCACCCCTGCTGCTGTACAGCAACGAGATGCCAGAAATGCAGTGAGCAGACAACCCCAGAGTCCCCCCAGAGCTCCTCCACTGCAGCGTTGTGGAATCCCTAGGATTACAGAGTCTTGGAGTGTCCTTAACAGCAGCAGGAGTCCTGGAAGCCCTCAACAGAAGAAGCAGCTAACAGAAGTCCTGAGCATATCCCTAGCAGCATCCCTGCACCGAAGCCCTGACCAGAAGTAGCTAACTAACAGAAGCAGAGGTTCCTAGCAGCCCTAAACTCCCCATAGTATCATAGTATCATAGTATAGTATCAGTCAGGGTTGGGAGGGACCACAAGGATCATCCAGTTCCAACCCCCCTGCCATGGGCAGGGACACCCCACACTAGATCAGCCTGGCCACAGCCTCAGCCAGCCTGGCCTTAAACACCTCCAGGGACAGGGCCCCAACCACCTCCCTGCACAACCCATTCCAGGGCTTCACCACTCTCATGGGGAAGAACTTCCTCCTCCCCTCCAGCCTCAATCTCCCCACCTCCAGCTTCATTCCATTCCCCCTAGTCCTATCACTGCCTGAGATCCTCAGCAGTCCCTCCCCAGCCTTCCTGGAGCCCCCTTCAGATCCTGGAAGGCCACAATGAGGTCACCTGGGAGCCTTCTCTTCTCCAGACTGAACAGCCCCAACTCCTTCAGTCTGTCCTCACAGGAGAGGTGCTCCAGCCCTCTGCTCATCCTCCTGGCCCTGCTCTGGACACCTTCCAGCACCTCCACATCCCTCTTGCCATAGGGGCTCCAGAGCTGGAGGCAGGACTCCAGGTGGGGTCTCCCCAGAGCTGAGCAGAGGGGGAGAATCACCTCCCTTGCCCTGCTGGCCACACTTCTCCTGCTGCAGCCCAGGATCTGGTTGGCTTTCTGGGCTGCAAGTGCACACTGAGAGCTCCTGCTGAGCTTCTCCTCCCCCAGCACCCCCAAGGCTCTCTCCTCAGGGCTGCTTTCCAGCCAGTCCCTGCCCAGCCTGCATTTGTGCCTGGGATTGCCTCCACCCAGCTGCAGGACCCTGCCCTTGCTCTTGTTGAACCTCCTGAGGTTGGCTTGTGCCCACCTCTGCAGCCTGTCCAGGTCCCTCTGGATGGATCCCTTCCCTCCAGCTGTCTGCTGCACCACACAGCTTGGTGTCATCAGCAACCCTGCTGAGGCTGCACTCAGTGCCACTGTCCATGGCACCCACAAAGATGTTGAACAAGCCTGGTCCCAGGACTGATCCCTGAGGGACTCTGCTTGTCCCTGGCCTCCACTGGCACATGGAGCCATGGACAGCCACTCTTTGGCCACCAAGCCAGTTCCTTATCCATCTGGTGGTCACCCATCACACCCATGTGTCACCAGCCTGCAGAGTAATACCCTGGAAATCCATGAGGAGTTAGTTCGGGACCTGCTGAGCCACTTGGATATCCACAAGTCCATGGGACCAGATGGGATCCATCCTAGGGTGCTGAGAGAGCTGGCGGATGTGCTAGGTAGGCCACTCTCCATCATTTTCCTCCAGTCCTGGCTCACTGGTGAGGTCCCAGATGACTGGAAACTGGCCAACGTGGTCCCCATCCACAAGAAGGGTCGGATGGAGGAACCTGGAAACTACAGGCCAGTCAGCCTGACCTCAGTGCCAGGGAAAGTGATGGAGCAGATTATCCTGGCAGCAATAACTGCGCACCTGAAGGATGGCCAAGGGCTCAGGTCCAGCCAACATGGATTCAGGAAGGGCAGATCCTGCCTCTCCAACCTGATCTCTTTCTATGATCAGGTGACCCGCCTGGTGGATGTGGGGAGGCCTGTGGATGTGGTCTACCTAGACTTCAGCAAGGCCTTTGACACCGTCCCCCACAGCAAACTGCTGACTAAGCTGTCAGCCTGTGGCTTGGACCACTACACTCTGTGCTGGGTTAGGAACTGGCTGGAGGGCCGGGCCCAGAGAGTGGTCGTGAACGGTGCCGCATCCAGCTGGAGGCCAGTCACCAGTGGTGTGCCCCAGGGATCAGTGCTGGGCCCTGTGCTCTTCAACATCTTCATCGATGATCTGGATGAAGGGGTAGAGTCAGTCATCAGCAAGTTTGCAGATGACACAAAGTTAGGGGCAGATGTTAGTCAATTAGAGGGTAGAAAGGCTCTGCAGAGGGACCTCGACCGACTGGACAGATGGGCAGAGTCCAATGGGATGGCT
>NW_027142460.1:1551879-1744379 GCF_026170545.1 Melanerpes formicivorus | reverse complement strand
GAAAGCAGCTGCTTCAGAGCAGAGGCTGCTGCCACTCCATAATTAACTTCCCCTGCATTTTCAAAGGGATAACAACCACCCAGCCTCTCCAAAAGCCACTGCAAACCCCTCTCCCCCCACACCTCACCACCTCAGCACTGAATCCAGAAATGAAAGTGGGACTATTAATGATTCATTTCTTTCCCAAACAGGATTACCAAGCCGCCCTTCAAAGCACCTCCTTCAGCTCCTTCTCCAGCACAAAAGGCAGCCAGGTTGCTCTCCTCTCTCTGCAGTTTGCTGTGCCACTTTGGGCTGCCTAAAGGGCTTTGCATTGACAGCTGTCAGGTGAGCCAGGGTGTGCCCAGGTGGCCAAGGCAGCCACCAGCAGCCTGGCCTGGATCAGCAATGGTGCAGCCAGCAGGACCTGGGCAGGGATTGTCCCCCTGTGCTCAGCTGTGGTGAGGCAGCACCTTGAGTCCTGGGTACAGTTTTGGGCTCCTCACTCCAAGGACATGGAGGAGCTGGAGCAGGGCCAGAGAAGGGCAGCAAAGCTGGGGAAGGGTCTGGAGAACAGGGCTGGGGAGCAGCTGAGGGAGCTGGGGTTGGTCAGCCTGGAGAAAACAGGAGGCTGAGGAGAGAGCTCATTGCTCTCTACAGCTCCCTGAAAGGAGGCTGGGGGGGGGGGGGGGGTTGTTGGTCATCTATTAACACACAAGCAGAAGAGAGGAAATGGCCTCAGGTTGCCACAGGCGAGGATCAGGTTGGACATCAGAAGAAAATTCTTTGCTGTAAGGGTTCTCAAGCACTGGCACAGGCTGCCCAGGGAGCTGGCTGAATCCCCATCCCTGGAGGTGTTTCCAAGAGGCAGAGCTGTGGTCCTGAGGGCCATGGCTTTGCACCAGCTTGGGTAGAGTTAGAGAATGGTTGGAGTGGGTGAGCTGAAAGGGCTTGTCCAACTGAAACCTTTCTCTGGGGTTCTGGAGAAGAGAAGGCTGAGAGGGAATCTGATCAATGTCTATCCATAGCTGAGGAGTGGGGGTCAGGGTGAAGGGGCCAGGCTCTGTTTGGCGATGCCCAGTGGCAGGACAAGGAACAGCAGGGTACAAGTTGGAACCCAGGAGGTTCCACCTCAACACGAGGAGACACTTCTGTATGGTGAGGGTGCTGGAGCAGGCTGCACAGAGAGGCTGTGGAGTCTCCTGCTCTGGAGCCTTTCCAACCCCCCCTGGCTGTGTTCCTGTGTGAGCTGCCCTGGGTGCTCTGCTCTGGCAGGGGGCTTGGACTGGATGATCCCTGGAGGTGCCTTCCAAGTCTTGCCCCTGTGAAGACAGAGCTGTGTCTCAGACAGCACGAAGCAAGGAGCAAAGGGAGAGCTCAGGAGAGGAAGCAAGTTTTATTTGTACAAATATGGAGACAAAAGCATCAGGCTATCCTCACACACAGCTGGACATCTGCCTTCCCAGGGACGACTGCCTCTGAAAACAAGGTTTAAAGGCCACAAAACGTGAAACTGAATGCAGGAGGAGGTGGAAGAAGCCTGACGTAGGAGGCTGTGAGACAGCTGAGCCCCTTCGTGAGGCGGGGGACACCTTCCCTGCCTGCCAGCAGTATTACACCAACCTCATCCAGCAATACACAGTCCCAGTTTACAAAAGCTCCAGGCAAGGCTGGGTTTCAGCAGCAAGCCTCCCCTCAAGCTCCCCTGCAGTTCAAGCTGCCAACCCCCCCCAGCCTATAAAAAGCCAGGGGAGGGGAAGGCCGCAGCCCTGCCGCGGGGTGCAGGCAGGTCGCAGCAGGGCAGGGACATCCTTCCTGCAGCCCGTGGGTGCAGCACAGCTCAGTGCTGATCAAACAACCCCGACTATTCCAGCCCCAGGCAGAGGTGGCAGAGCCCTTCAATCAGCACTGCAGCTCCAGGCAGCCTCTGCACGGCAGCTCCCGAGGTGACCGGCGGCAGCTTGCCATCGGCCTCGCCGCGCTGAGTTCCTCTCTTCATCCAGACAGCCTGAAATATTCATTGCAAATGAAACCCAGGGCTGGCAGTCCTCTGTCCTTTTCATCATTAATAGTTCCTCTTATCTACTAAAACCATTTGTCTCTCCTAAGATGCCAAAGGAGCAAAGCAGCAGAGGATTACCAAGCAGCGGTAATTGAACCAGAGGCTCCGGCCCCCCCCCAGCCCCTGCCCTCTCACCACCAGCTGTCTCAGAGTGAAGTCCTCCTGGGGGGCAGCAAGTCCTGCATGGGACAGCAATGTGCCCTGGGGGCCAGGAAGGCCAAGGGGGTTCTGGGCTGCATTCAGAGGAGTGTGGCCAGCAGAGCCAGGGAGGTTCTCCTCCCCCTCTGCTGTGCCCTGCTGAGACCTCACCTGGAATGTTGCATCCAGCTCTGGGCTCCCCAGCTCAGGAGGGACAGGGATCTGCTGGAGAGAGTCCAAGGGAGGCTCCAAGGCTGCTGAAGGGACTGCAGCACTGCCTGGGGAGGAGAGGCTGAGAGCCCTGGGGCTGTTCAGTCTGCAGAGGAGAAGACTGAGAGGGATCTGATCAATGTCTATCAATAGCTGAGGGCTGGGGGTCAGGAGGGAGGGGACAGGCTCTGCTCAGCTGCACCCTGGGATAGGACAAGGAGCAATGGATAGAAACTGCAGCACAGGAGGTTCCAGCCCAGCATGAGGAGGAACTTCTTCCCTGTGAGGGTCCCAGAGCCCTGGAGCAGGCTGCCCAGAGAGGTTGTGGAGTCTCCTTCCCTGGAGCCTTCCCAGCCCTGTCTGGATGTGTTCCTGTGTGACCTGTGCTGGATTCTATGCTCCTGCTCTGGCAGGGGGCTTGGACTGGAAGATCTTGGTGCCATGGTCTAGTCATGAGGTCTGTGGTGACAGGTTGGACTTGATGACCCCTGAGGTCTCCTCCAACCTTAGTTATACTGTGATACTGTGATCTCCAGAGGTCCCTTCCAACCCCTAACATCCTGTGGTGATCCTCTGGTGTAAATAACCACTGAGCTGAACTAGAAGGGGAGGAGGTGGGAGGGCAGAGGCACTGAGGAGCGGCAGTGCAGTCGGAGTTGCCATGCCTGCCACCACAGCCACCAGCCCAGGCACTCCCCTCTGAAAGCCCTGCAGCCAATTCCTCCATCAGGACAGCCCCAGAGAGCTGAACTGCAACCTGCTGGCAAGGGACTGCAGGTGAGGAGCAGCTGGGCTCACCAGGGGCCTCACCACAAGCACACAGCACTTGGGCTTCAGCAGAAGCTGCAGACACTTAACCCCCTGAAACACAGCCACTTGCTTTTGAAGAACCCAAGCTGCACCTCCAAGAGGCTCAAACCACTCCACAGACTGCTTTGGGTTGGAAGGCACTTACAAAAGGCATCCAGTCCAACCCCCTGCACTCAGCAGGGACATCCTCCACTACAGCAGGTTGCTCACAGCCTTCTCCAGCCTCACCTTCAACAGCTCCAGGCGTGGGGCCTCAACCACCTCCCTGGGTAACCTCCTGCAGTGTCCCAGCAGCCTCCTGCTGCAGAACTTGTTGCTCACATCCAATCTCAAGCTGCTCTGCTCTCATTCCAAACCATTGCCCCTGCTCCTGTCCCTGCAGGCCTTTGCCAACAGTCCCTCTGCAGCCTTCTTGGAGCCCCCTTCAGGTCCTGGCAGGCTGCAGGTAAATGTGTATGACTCCAAGAAAGCAACTGTGGCTACAGGAGGTAAAGAGAGGAGCCTGGGTGAGCCTCTTGGGAATCCAGCTTGGATTATTGCTTGCCATACAAGGCCAGGCTGAGGGAGCTGGGGGTGTTCAGCTGGAGAAGAGAAGGCCCCAGGCAGAACTAAGAGCAGCCTGCCAGGACCTGAAGGGGCTACAAGAAATCCAGGAAGGGACAAGGGCCTGCAGCGCTGGAGTGTGGGAGCCCAGGGTTGGTAGGTAAGGAGCTGCTCTGCCCGCCTTAGGCTGCGTGTGGGATGTGAGGATGGTGGGAGCGGAATGCTGGGGCGCAGGGATGGGGGCAGCCAGCTGCTAGTGAGTGTGTGAGCAGCAGCTCTGCAGGCTGTGGGAAGGGCAGCAAAGCATCCAAGCACCTCCCAGCAAACAGGCACTCACCCCATGGGTCAGGGCCACCACTCCACAATGTTCCCTCAGGGTCTGCGCTGCCAGCGGCAGCCCAGCACAGGACAGCCACGACAGGCTGGAACAGAACCCACAGCCAGGCAAGAGGCAATGGCTTGGAGCTTGAGGAGGGCAGATTGAGACTGGAGATGAGGAAGAAATTCTTGACAGTGAGGTGGGGAGACTCTGCCACAGGTTGCCCAGGGAGGCTGTGGCTGCCTCCTCCCTGGAGGTGTTGAAGGCCAGGCTGGACGAGGCCTTGAGCAGCCTGGGCTGGTGGGAGGGGTCCCTGGCCATGGCAGGGGGCTGGAACTGGATGACCTTCAAGGTGCCTTCCAACCTAAACCATTCCATGAACTTATGAAGCCATGCAATCCCCCCCAGCACAGCCATGCCCACAGTTCAGCCCTGGGTCCCCACCCAGGGATGGACACATGCTGCAGGCAGGGCTGACAGGACCCACAGCCTGCCTTCAGGGACCTGAGAAACACCCCCACGCCCAGTGGTTCACACTAGAGCTTCCCAGCATGGGTGTTGGCAGGACAAGGGGCAATGGATATAAACTCCAGCACAGGAGGTTCCAGCTCAACCTGAGGAGGAACTTCTTCCCTGTGAGGGTCCCAGAGGCCTGGAGCAGGCTGCCCAGAGAAGTTGTGGAGTCTCCTTCCCTGGAGCCTTCCCAGCCCTGTCTGGATGTGTTCCTGTGTGACCTGTGCTGGATTCCATGCTCCTGCTCTGGCAGGGGGCTTGGACTCGATGATCTTTGGAGGTCCTTTCCAATCCCTAACATCCTGTGAGCTGTGGTTCTCAGGCTGGCTTTGGTGCTCAAGACTGAGCTGAGACAGTCTGGGGTTTTTGGTTGAGGGGTGGGGCTGTTGTGGTTTTGTTGTCTGGTTGTGTTTGCCTTTAGGAAGCAGAAACACACAGAGTGATGTTTCACCATGCTTCAGAAGGAAGCATTGCACTAGCTTGTGAGAGGCTTCAGAGCCTCTGTGCTCAGCCTTGAAGTCTGACAGATAAGACAACCTTAGTGGTGTTCCTGAGAAAACCCAGGCAGATTTGGCCTAGATATCAGCATCTGGGACAGAGCCTTCGTTTGCTCTGCTGCTGCATCCTCATAAGCTTCAGCTTGGACAGCTGCACTCAGAGTGAGGATATTCCAGGCCACGAAGAGAGGGGTCAAGCAGGCTGCTTTCTGCAGTTTGAGCACTGGCAGTGGGCTAGCATTGGGCACCAGAGCTCCCAGCAGGACTGCCTCTCCTGCTTCATCTACCATCAGCTGACAGCGGGCAGTGAGAAGAGCGAGCTGAGGTGCGGAGAGGCCAGGAGGCAGTCTGAGAACCAGAGCCCCTCTGGCGCGGCTCTGTGTGCAGACTGTGCAGAGAAGAGCCCCCTGGCATCAGTCCACTGATGCTCCTCCTGCTGCTCTGAGCTGCAGCTTGGTCACAGAAGGGTGGTGGAGAGTGGCTGTGGCTCCAGGTTTAGCTCTCACAGCTGTGTCCCTGCTGAGCCCCAAACGCTGAATTCAAACACGAGCCGAGCGTGGATTCGCAGCAAGTCGTCCCTGAGGCACAGGTGCCCCTGAGCCCGCTGGCCACGGCAGATCAGCCCACGCAGACCTGACAGAGCAAAGGCCTCCTGTCCATCCCAGGCACTGCAGCAGTTACACTTCTCTTTCAGCAGTGTGGCTGACCAGAGAGTCACTTTGATCTGCTGTCCTCTCCAGAAGAGTTCTGTGGCCATCCACGCCGGCATGGATGTCTCTTGTCCAAGTGCCGGCTGTGCCCAGGGGGCTGTCTGCCCTGGGGGTGTCTGTGCTCCCCAGGAGGCTGCCTGCCCTGGAGGTGTCTGTGCTGCCCAGCAGGCTGCCTGCCCTGGGGGTGTCTGTGCTGCCCAGGCTGCCCATCCGAGAGCGGTAAGGAGGCAGGTCTGGCTGGTGAGAGGCGTCGGGCTCGGAGCAGTAGGGGGGTGGAGGAAGGTCGAACCAAGGCGGTCGGCTGCAAGATACACAACAGAGTAAGAGGTTACTGAGAACAGAAAGTATCAGTCATGAAAATCCCAACGGTACTCCTTGGCTCTGCCACCAAGACACCCAACAGCTCCCTGACAGGCCTGCCTACGCTACCCAAGTCGCTCCAAAGCACCCACACCAGCGCTGGCACCGAGGCGCCTGGGCAGGAAGCGCCACTCTGCTCCTGTGACCTGCTCTGCTCCTCTGCTCACCTTGCTGCGTCCACCTCTGGGGCCCCCAGAGCAAGAAAGACGTGGACCTGCTTGAGTGGGGCCAGAGGAAGGCCAGGAAGGTGATCAAGGGGCTGGAGAACCTTCCCTGTGAAGACAGGCTGAGGAAACTGAGTGTGTTCAGTCTGGAAAAGAGAAGGCTCCAGGCAGACCCAAGAGCAACCTTCCAGCCCTTGAAGGCAAGATGGGGAGGGACTCTACCAGGGAGTGCAGTGACAGGGTGAGGGTAATGGAGTTAAAAAGGAAGAGGATGGGTTTAGATCAGTTAGGGGGGAAGTTTAGATCATCAGGAGGAAAGTCTTTGCTCTGAGGGTGGATGAAGTTGTGGATGCTCCCTCCCTGGCTCTGTTGGAGGCCAGGTCAGATGGGGCTCTGAGCAGTCTGAGACATTCTTTCCAGTGAGTGGGGTGAGACACTGAAACAGGCTGCCCAGGGAGGCCATGGATGCCCCCTCCCTGGAACAGTTCAAGAGTGGGAGGTGGATGATCTTCAAGGCCCCCTCCAAACGAAACCATTCCATGATTCTACAGCTATATTACATCCTGCTTAACACCCTGCACTCTGAATTGAATGGACATGCACTTCCAGGAAGGCCTCCATCTACCCTTAAGGATAGCTGCAAGAGGCCAGACACCTCCCTGTACAACATCTACACAGCTTGGAAAAGGATACAAGGGAAGCAGTGGATTTACCCCTGCAGGCAATGATGTGAACACAAGCAAGCTCTGAGGAAACCTCCACCCAGTGACAGAGATGAATGGCTTGGGACCTAGCACTGAACAACCACCTGAGCTCCTCACAGGACAGGGCAGGACTGCTTCCACGCTACCACATGCAGAACAGCTGCTCAGTGGGCACAGGCAAGGTGAGTTCAAGGGTCAGGAAGAGTGGGGTTTGGTTCTGACAGTAAAGAAGTAAAGGATTTAGCAGACTGAAAGCAGGTCCTGGCAGCAATCAGCTCTGCAGCAGCTCTGGTTTGTGTTAGCCCAGGCAAGAATCATACACTCACAGAATGGTTTGGGTTGGAAGGGACCTCCAGAGCTCATCCAGTCCAACCCCCTGCACTCAGCAGGGACATCCTCCACTACAGCAGGTTGCTCACAGCCTTCTCCAGCCTCACCTTGGATATCTCCAGGCATGGGGCCTCAACCACCTCCCTGGGCAACCTCCTGCAGTGTCCCAGCAGCCTCCTGGGGCAGAACTTGTTGCTCACATCCAATCTCAATCTGCTCTGCTCTCATTCCAAACCATTGCCCCTGCTCCTGTCCCTGCAGGCCTTTGCCAACAGTCCCTCTGCAGCCTCCTTGGAGCCCCCTTCAGGTCCTGGCAGGCTGCTCTTAGGGCTGCCTGGAGCCTTCTCATCTCCAGGCTGAACACCCCCAGCTCCCTCAGCCTGGCCTCCTGGCAGAGCTGCTCCAGCCCCCTGAGCATCTTGGTGGCCTCCTCTGGAGCCTCTCCATCAGGTCCCTGTCCTTGCTGTGCTGAGGGCTCCAGAGCTGGATGCAGATGACCACTTGGAGAGCTGCCCCTTTAGCTGTCCTACCCAATAAGAAGTTCTCTTCCTGATGAAAGCCACAGCAGCACAGCCAAGCAGTGTAAAGGATCAGGCTCCCATGCTCTGATCCTAACCTTCCTACTGAGCAAACCCAACTGGGCACAATCTGGATCCTCACAGGTGCCAGTGTCTCCTGTCCACCTTCAGAGGTTTCAGCCTGGCAGCTTTGCTTGGAAAGAGTTACAGAGGTTAAATGAAGGTTAGGGAGCTACAATTAACAGCAGTGCTACAAACACATGGCAAGGCAGAGCAGGGTCACCCACAGAGCTTCAAAGCACTCCCAGCTAATGAGACCCAGAGCCTCCTGGGTGGGAGCTCTGGTTCCTGGGGAAGGGCAGGCAGGGCAGGACAGGGCAGAGGCACCACACCACTCCTTTATGCAGAGAGAAGGCCTCTCCTCACCTTGATGCACTGAGCACAGAATCACAGAATGGAAGGGGTTGGAAAGGACCTCTGGAGTTCATCCACTCCAAGCTCCCTGCTAGAGGCAATCACACAGGAACACATCCAGAGGCAGACACTCCACAGCCTCTCTGGGCAGCCTGCTCTGGGCTCTGCCACCCTCACAGTGAAGAATGTTTTCCTTATGTTTACATGGAGCTTGCTGGGTTCCAGTGTGTGTCACTGCCCTTTGCCCTTTCACTGGGCAACACTGAGAGGAGCCCAGCCCCATCCTCCTGACACTCATGCTTTAGCTATTGATCAGCATGAACAGGATCCCCTCTAGGACTGCTCTTTTTCAGGCTCAGCAGCCCCAGGGCTCCTCACAGAGCTGCTCCAGTCCCTTCAGCAACATTGCAGCCTCCACTGGACTCTCTCCAGTAGCTCCCTCTCTCTTGAACTGGGGAGCCCAGAGCTGGACCCAGTACTCAAGATGTGGCTGCACCAGGGCTGAGTGGAGGGGCAGGAGAGCCTCCCTCCACCTGCTGGCCACCCTCTTCTTAATGCCCCCCAGCACACCACTGGCCTTCTTGGCTGGCTCATGGGGAACTTGTCCCCCAGCACTCCCAGGCCCATCTCCACAGAGCAGCAGGACACCCCTCACCTGTACTGGTGCAGGGATTGTTCCTCCCCAGGACTCTGCTCTTGCCCTCGTTGAACTGAAGGAGGTTTCTTCTGCCCAGCCTTTCAGCCTGAGCAGGTCTGGCTGAGCAGCATGGCCTGAGGGGGTGGCAGCTACTGCTCCCAGTTCCTATCCCTGGGGAAAACCACCAGCCATGGGCCTCCACATATGCCCAGGGTAATTATTATGGGCTTATTTTAATAGTATGACCTACAGCCTAGGTGTTTTCCAGACAAAACTCCAGCCTTGATGTTTGGGTTGCAGCCTGGCAGGGGACAGCACTGCTGGGCAAGTGGCACATTCGTTTGCTGTCCTCAAAATCCTCCTCCTAAGGGCACATGCTGAGACAGCAGGACTCAAGTTTGTCTTAAATGCCTTTAAGGCCAGTAACAGGAAGGAGACCTGAGGACCACAGACTCAGAGCCTGCCAGAGGACCTCAAGGATCATCTGGTCCAAGCATGGATTTTTCATAGCACTCCAGTTTGAAGGGGGAACTTCAGCCTAGTCCCTGACTGCAGCCTGAAGGTAAAATCAATGACTGTTGGATGCAAAAGGAGAATAATGATAAGGCCTACAGAATTCACTGGAGTGCTGATGGGGATATGGAGCAGAGGCACAAACAGTTCTTGCTCTCTTTTCTTCTTCTGTTGCTTCTGCTTGCAAGCCCTTTCCCTCCCTCTCTCCTGTGGCTTTGATGGGGATCTCTGCTTTGACTACTCTGGGAGAAGCTCACCAGGAGCTCTCAGTGTGCACTTGCAGCCCAGAAAGCCAACCAGATCCTGGGCTGCAGCAGGAGAAGTGTGGCCAGCAGGGCAAGGGAGGTGATTCTCCCCCTCTGCTCAGCTCTGGGGAGACCCCACCTGGAGTCCTGCCTCCAGTTCTGGAGCCCCTATGACAAGAGGAATGTGGAGGTGCTGGAAGGGGTCCAGAGAAGGGCCAGGAGGATGAGCAGAGGGCTGGAGCACCTCTCCTGTGAGGACAGACTGAAGGAGTTGGGGCTGTTCAGTCTGCAGAAGAGAAGGCTCCCAGGTGACCTCCTTGTGGCCTTCCAGGATCTGAAGGGGGCTCCAGGAAGGCTGGGGAGGGACTGCTCAGGATCTCAGGGAGTGATAGGACTAGGGGGAATGGAATGAAGCTGGAGGTGGGGAGATTGAGGCTGGAGGGGAGGAGGAAGTTCTTGCCCATGAGAGTGGTGAAGCCCTGGAATGGGTTGTGCAGGGAGGTGGTTGGGGCCCTGTCCCTGGAGGTGTTTAAGGCCAGGCTGGCTGAGGCTGTGGCCAGGCTGATCTAGTGTGGGGTGTCCCTGCCCATGGCAGGGGGGTTGGAACTGGATGATCCTTGTGGTCCCTTCCAACCCTGACTGATACTATGGTACTTTGAAAAGAGGGAGGCAGTGGGGGAGGAGGTGAACAGGTCCCCTGGATCCATCCAGGAGGGGTCTGAGGAGCTTCTGTGCTGCTTTTAAATTGCACATGTATGGTATATTTTGTACACACTCATTGCATTTCATATCTCTGGAGTTTAGTTTGCTTGCAAGTAGAGCTTAACTTGCTTCCATCCCAACCTGAGCTGCTCTGGCCACTTATTTTGGGGGGTAATTTTCTCCAAATTAATGTTGCAGGGGGAATTTCCTCAACCCACCACACACAGGCAGGAGGAGCTCAGGCGTGGAAGTGCTGGGGGGCAGCAAGTTCTGCATGGGACAGCAATGTGCCCTGGGGGCCAGGAAGGCCAAGGGGATCCTGGGCTGCATTCAGAGGAGTGTGGCCAGCAGAGCCAGGGAGGTTCTGCTCCCCCTCTGCTGTGCCCTGGGGAGACCTCACCTGGAATATTGCATCCAGCTCTGGGCTCCCCAGTTCAGGAGGGACAGGGATCTGCTGGAGAGAGTCCAAGGGAGGGCTATGAGGATGCGGAAGGGACTGCAGCACTGCCTGGGGAGGAGAGGCTGAGAGCCCTGGGGCTGTTCAGTCTGCAGAGGAGAAGGCTGAGAGGGATCTGATCAATGTCTATCAATAGCTGAGGGCTGGGGGTCAGGAGGGAGGGGACAGGGACAGGCTCTGCTCAGCTGCACCCTGGGATAGGACAAGGGGCAGTGGATATAAACTGCAGCACAGGAGGTTCCAGCTCAGCATGAGGAGGAACTTCTTCCCTGTGAGGGTCCCAGAGGCCTGGAGCAGGCTGCCCAGAGAGGTTGTGGAGTCTCCTTCCCTGGAGCCTTCCCAGCCCTGTCTGGATGTGTTCCTGTGTGACCTGTGCTGGATTCCATGCTCCTGCTCTGGCAGGGGCTTGGACTGGAAGATCTCCAGAGGTCCCTTCCAGCCCCTAACACCCTGTGGTGTGATCCTGCGGCCCCAGGCAGACGACGGAGCCTCCCCAGCAGGGGGTGGGAGCCCAGGCGCAGCGAGCTCCGAGCAGCAGCGTGCCCCCGGGGCGGGCAGGGCCCCGCGGCTGCTGACCCATCCCTACCTTTGGTCGAGGACGGCCTCGGAGTAGGAGGGCGGGGAGTCGAGGTCGGCGGGCCGGGGGTAGGGCTGGCCGGGCACGTACTGCACGCCGCCGGAGCCCACGTTGTAGGCGACGCTGCAGCGGTGGGGGTGGTCGAGGACCACCAGGCGGGGAGAGCAGCACGGGGTGCTGCAGCCGGTGCACCGGCAGCGCCACCAGGTTGTTGCGCTTGCGCTGGTGGTGCAGCACCAGCGCCAGGAAGGCCACCACCAGCACGAAGATGACGGAGCTGCCGATGATGGCGTAGGTGATGCTGGGGTAGTAGAGCAGCTGCGTCTCCGAGCTGACGTAGTCCTGGCCGCTGCCTGCCTCTGCAAGACAAGGGGGGAAAGCCGGGGCTGAGGCCCTGAGCCCCTGCAGAGCGCTCCTCGGGGCGGTGCACACGCAGCCGCTGGCAGGCACAGACCGCCTGGCTGCCGCCCCCCGGGGCAGGGCTCCTCCAGTCCAACCTCCCTGCCACAGCACCACCACCACCTGGGGGGGGGTTCTCCGCCCCTCCACTCTGCCCTGCTGAGACCACACCTGCAATACTGTGTCCAGTTCTGGGCTCCCCAGCTCAAGAGAGACAGCGACCTACTGGAGAGAGTCCGAGGGAGGCTATGAGGATGATGAAGGGACTTGAAGATCTCTGCTCTGAAGACAGACTTCCAACCTTACTGATTCTATAATGAAGGGACTTGAACATCTGGGCTGTGAAGAGAGACTGAGAGCCCTGGGGCTGTTGAGTCTGGAGAAGAGAAGGCTGAGAGGGATCTGATCAATGTCTATCAACAGCTGAGGGCTGGGGGGCAGGATGAAGGGGCCAGGCTCTGTTTGGCGGTGCCCAGTGACAGGACAAGGCACAGCAGGGTACAAGCTGGAACCCAGGAGGTCCTACCAAGCACACACACAGACACTTCTGTATGCTGAGGGTGCTGGAGCAGGCTGCATAGGGAGGCTGTGGAGTCTCCTGCTCTGAAGCCTTTCCAACCCCACCTGGATGTGTTCCTGTGTGACCCTAGGTGACCCTGCTCCGGCAGGGGGTTGGACTGGATGATCTTTAGAGGTCCCTTCCAACCCCTCTGTGACCATTTTCCCTTGACTCTGGTACCATCTTCCCCATCTCATCCCTTCACACTGAAATACCTACATTTGACATGGAGATGTATAAAGGATCAGCCAGCTGAGGTTGTATTGAACAAGAGAGGAAGAGAAAAACACCAGCTGGGCTGAGGTCAGGAAAGATCACCCAAGCTGAGCTTCAGTTTGAGGTGGAAATGGTGGAGGGAATGGTTGAAAACAACCACAGAGTGGCAAGGAGCAGGGATAGGATAGGATAGGATAGGATAGGATAGGATAGGATAGGATAGGATAGGATAGGATAGGATAGGATAGGATAGGATAGGATAGGATAGGATAGGATAGGGTAGGATAGACCAGGTTGGAAAAGACCTTTGAGATCATCAAGTCCAACCTCTCACCCATCACCATCTGATCAACTAAACCATGGCACCAAGTGCCTCAGCCAGGCTCTTCCTAAACACCTCCAGGGATGGGGACTCCACCACCTCCCTGGGCAGCACATCCCAATGGCCAATCTCTCTTCCTGGGAAGAATTTCTTCCTCACCTCCAGCCTGAACCTCCCCTGGCACAGCTTGAGACTGTGTCCTCTTGTGCTGGTGCTGGGAGCCTGGGAAAGAGACCAACCCCCACCTGGCTATTTGCTCAGAATAAATTTCTGCCCAGACTGGGGGCCTGGAGAAGCAAAAAAGGGAACAGATTAATGACTTTGGAAAGCATCTGAACAGATCTTGAACTGCAATGCAGATCTTGGGAGAAAAGACAACACCAGGCAGCAACAGGAAAGGAGGAAAGAGACTTGGAGAAGCAAACCAGCTTCAAACACACTGGTGAGGCTCAGGGCTGGTGTCAGCATCACAGGGCCACCTGCCCCCAGCTCCACTCCAGCTCCCTGCTCAGAGGGTCATGCAGCCCTTGAGGGCTGTGTTCTCTCTCTGGGGAAAATTGCTGTCTCTCTGCAGGCTGTAACTCCTCAAAGCCTCAACAAGAACAAGGCTCTTCTGATACAAGACATCCATCCACCTCAAGAAAAAGGAGAGGATGGGGAAAAAAACCCAAACAGAACCTGACCTCCAAAATCCACACAAGTACAAAGCCTTCATCTCCTGCTGCAGAACACTGGGGCAGCAGATCTTAGATACAACTTTCCTTTCTCTCACCCATGGAAAAAAAACTGCTTTCTAGTCACTGAGAACTGGAACTGAGCCACTGACAAATGCTTCCAGCAGCAGAATAACCAAACCTGTATCACCTGCTCAGAACCACAGAGGAGATTTCCAGCAGCCCTTCTTTGCCATCGAGGTGCTTCAGGTGGTTCTCTCAATGTGTGATTTGGGTAGTTCACTTCCATGAAGAATTTCTTCATCACCTCCAGCCTAAACCTCCCCTGGCACAGCTTGAGACTGTGTCCTCTTGTTCTGGTGCTGGCTGCCTGGGAGAAGAGACCAACCCCCACCTGGCTACAACCTCCCTGCAGGGAGTTGGAGAGAGCAAGAAGGTCTCCCCTGAGCCTCCTCTTCTCCAGGCTAAGCAACCCCAGCTCCCTCAGCCTCTCCTCACAGGGCTGTGCTCCAGACCCCTCCCCAGCCTTGTTGCCCTTCTCTGGACACCTTCCAGCAGCTCAACCTCCTTCCTAAACTGAGTGGCCCAGAACTGGACACAGGACTCAAGGTGTGGCCTAAGCAGTGCTGAGCACAGGGCACAAGGACTTCCCTGCTCCTGCTGGCCACACTGTTCCTGATGCAGGCCAGGATGCCCTTGGCCTTCTTGGCCACCTGGGCACACTGCTGGCTCGTGTTCAGGCAGCTGTCAATCAGCACCCCCAGGTCCCTCTCTGTTTGGCAGCTCTCAGCCACTCTGACCCCAGCCTGTAGCTCTGCCTGGGGTTGCTGAGGCTAAAGTGCAGCCCCTGGCACTGGGACTTGTTGAATGCCATCCTGTTGGCCTCTGCCCATCTGTCCAGTGGGTCAAGGTCCCTCTGCAGAGCCCTTCTGCCCTCTCACTGACCAACATCTGCTCCCAGCTTGCTGTCATCTGCAAACTTGCTGATGACTGACTCAATGCCCTTATCCAGATCATCAATGGCCTCCTCTTTATCTTCTGCAGGGCAGGGTAGTTGCTGCATGCACTTCACACATCCTGGATTAAAATACTTGGAAAACAAAAACCAACAAAGCCCCAAACCCACCAAGGAGAGCAGCAAACTGAGCAAATTAGTAGAGAACTAAGGAGGAGTTGGCAGGAGCCTTGGCAGCTGAACTTCTAAAATGAGCCTGGCAGCAATGTGAAAACCTGCAGAGCCCAGACCTGCCATCAAGTATGGAAACAAAAGGGCCAGGCTGGATGGTGGCCAGGGAGGAAATTAAAGTGTTAGCCAGCTGCAAGCCAGGACCACTCCAACACTGATCTAAGCACGTGAGAGCTGGCACTGCAACCCCACCAGTTCCCCAGCAGAACACAAACCATGCCAAAAGCAGAGGCAGGCCACCAAGAGGATTCACTTTATAGGATCATCGAGTCAATGTGGTTGGAAAAGGCCTCTCAGAGAATCAGGTCCAACCTCTCCCCCAGCACCATCCAATCAACTCAACCATGGCACCCAGTGCCTCAGCCAGGCTATATTAAACTCTTGCAGGGATGGTGACTCCACCACCTCCCTGGGCAGCACATCCCAATGGCCAATCTCTCTTGCTGGGAATTTTTTCTTCACCTCCAGCTGAAACTTCCCCTGGCACAGCCTGAGACTGTGTCCTCTTGTTTTGGTGCTGCTTTACAGGTTGGACTTGATGATCTTTGAAGTCTCTTCCAACCTTGGTGATACTGTGATACTGCTTGCCTTGGAGAAGAGACCAAGCCCCACCTGGCTACAACCTCCCTTCAGGTGGTTGGAGAGGGCAATGAGGTCTCCCCTGAGCCTCCTCTTCTCCAGGCTAAGCAACCCCAGCTCCCTCAGCCTCTCCTCACAGGGCTGTGCTCCAGACCCCTCCCCAGCTTTGTTGCCCTTCTCTGGACACCTTCCAGCAGCTCAACATCTTTCCTAACCCGAGGGGCCCAGAACAAAAGTCTGCTTCTCTACAGAGAGAGAGGCTGTGCCTTCTGTTTGTCTCCTCTTTGTCCCCTTTGAAGGTGGAAGGCAGTTGCTGTACACTGCTCAGAACGTTTTAGGACCACTCAGCAAGAGTCTGATGCGCTCCAAGCTCCAGGCATGAAAATCTCACACAGCAGCACCACTGAAAGGCTCTTTGGTGGACCAAGCTTGGACAATAAAGCAAGAAGAGAAGCATTGTGTTGTCTTCCTCCTGCCTCTGGTGCTCCTGCCAAGACCAATGAGAATTAGCAGCATCCTAGACCAGCCTAGCAGCATGGGATTATGGGGTCTGAGTTGGAAGGGACCTCCAGAGGGCATCCAGTCCAGCCCCCTGCACTCAGCAGGGACATCCTCCACTACAGCAGGCTGCTCACAGCCTTCTCCAGCCTCACCTTGAATAGCTCCAGCCATGGGGCCTCAACCACCTCCCTGGGCAACCTCTTGCAGTGTCCCAGCAGCCTCCTGGTGCAGAACTTGTTGCTCACATCCAACCTCAATCTGCTCTGCTCTCATTTCTCACGTTGCTTAGCCTGGAGAAGAGGAGGCTCAGGGGAGACCTTCTTGCTCTCTCCAACTCCCTGAAGGAAGGTTGTAGCCAGGTGGGGGTTGGTCTCTTCTCCCAGGCACCCAGCACCAGAACAAGAGGACAGAGTCTCAAGCTGTGCCAGGGGAGGTTTAGGCTGGATGTTAGGCAGAAGTTCTTCCCAGCAAGAGAGATTGGCCATGGGGATGTGCTGCCCAGGGAGGTGGTGGAGTCCCCATCCCTGGAGGTGTTTAGGAAGAGCCTGGCTGAGGCACTTGGTGCCATGGGTTAGTTGATTAGATGGTGTTGGGTGATAGGTTGGACTGGATGATCTGAAAGGTCTGTTCCAACCTGGCTGATTCTGTGATTCTACCTCTGCAAGCCTTAGAAGGCAGCCAGGCATTCCTGAAGAAGAGGCTCACGTCCTCCTGGAACTTGCAGAGGAAACTTGGAGAGCCTCCTGCTGTGGATGGACTCAGCACAACCTTTCAGGCAGTCACTCAAGGTCCTGCAGGCCCTGGGACTCTCTCCAGCACCACCCTTCCTCCTTTTGAAACATGCATTAGACAAATTTTGGTCCTGCTTCAGCAAGTTTTTATACAAATAAATTAAGCCCAAAAAAATCTTTTATTGGAGAAGGCAGAAAATTGCAGCACTTGAGGCCAGGCTGCTGCTGAGCAGTGCCAAAGAGCCTGAGGGATGGGAGAGTGCCAGGCTGGGCTCCCTCTGAGCACACAGAGTTCACACAATGGGCTGGTCTGGAAGGAACCTTAAAGCTCAGCCAGCTCCAACCCCCCTGCCATGGGCAGGGACACCTCTCACCAGCCCAGGCTGCTCAAGGCCTCATCCAGCCTGGCCTTCAACACCTCCAGGGAGGAGGCAGCCACAGCCTCCCTGGGCAACCTGTGGCAGAGTCTCCCCAGCCTCACTGTCAAGAATTTCTTCCCCATCTCCACTCTCAGTCTCCCCTCTCCCAGCTCAAAGCCATTGTTCCTCATCCTGTCACTCCCAGCCCTTGTCACAAGTCCCTCCCAGCTCTACTGGTGCCCTTCAGGTACTGGAAGGCTGCTCTGAGGTCTACCTGGAGCCTTCTCCAGACTGAACAGCCCCAACTCTCTCAGCCTGTCCCCACAGGGGAGGCTCTGCAGCCCTCTGATCATCTTGGTGGCCTCCTCTCAAGCCTCTCCATCAGTTCCATGTCCTGGGGCCCCCAGAACTGGCTGCAGTGCTGCAGGTGGGGGCTGAGCAGAGCAGAGCAGAGGGGCAGAATCCCCTCCCTGTGCTGCTGCTCTCCCTGCTCTGGATGCAGCTCAGCACTCAGCTGGCTCTGGGCTGCCAGGGACCACTGCTGGCTCCTGGGGAGTTTGTCACCACCTGACATCCCCAAGGCCTTCTCCTGCAGGCTGCTCTCAGCCACTCCTCGCCCAGCCTGGATGTGTGCTTGGGATTGCCCCAACCCAGCTGCAGGACCTTGCCCTTGGCTGTGTTGAACTTCATGAGGTTGGCTTGGGCTCACCTCTGCAGCCTGTCCAGGTCACACTGGATGGATCCTTCCCTGCAGTGTCAACCACACCACACAGCTTGGTGTCATCTCCAGAGCTGCTGAGGATGCCTCAGTCCCACTGTCCCTGTCCCTGACAAAGATGTTAAACAGCACTGGTCCCAGTGCAGACCCCTGAGGGACACCACTGCTCGCTGGCCTATGAAGATGCAGCCTTGCTTTTTGTTTCCACAGAGACTGAGAGGTTCTCCTCCCCCTCTGCTCTGCCCTGCTGAGGCTGCATCTGGAGTACTGTGTCCAGTTCTGGGCCCCTCAGTCTAGGAAGGGCCTCAGGGAGCTGCTTGAGAGAGTCCAGCACAGAACTACAAAGATGCTGAAGGCAGTGGAAGATCTTCCTCAGGAGGAGAGCCTGAGGGAGCTGAGGGCTCTGCAGCTTGCAGAGGAGGAGCCTGAGGGTGACCTCCTTGCTGTTGCTGAAGCTGTGCAGGCTGAGTGCCCAGAGGCTGGAGCCAGGCTCTGCTGGGGGCTGCCCAATGCCAGCACAAGGGGCAGTGGTGGAAGCTGAGGCAGAGGAAGTGCCATGGGAACAGGAGGAAGAATTCTTCCCCTGTGAGGGTGGCAGAGCCCTGGAGCAGGCTGCCCAGGGGGGTTGTGGAGTCTCCCTCCCTGGAGATATTCCAACCCCACCTGGATGTGTTCCTGTGTGACCTGCTGGGGCTGGGGGTTGGGCTGGATGAGCTCTGGAGGTGCCTTCCAGCCCCTCACATTCTCTGCCTGTGATTTCTTGTGCCTTTGACCCTGGCTGCCTGGCTGCAGGAGCCTTGCTGGGAGGTGCAGCTCTCAACAGGAAAGGCAGGGGCTGTAAGGCAGGAAAGAGAAATGCACTTTACAGTTTGCCTTTCAGAGGCAAGAAGCATCAGTATCGATCACCCTGTCAGGATCAGCGCTGCAGGCAAGGCCCAGTGAAGAGACCTCTGCAAGCAGCCCCCCAGCTCCCATTCTGAGTGGGAAGGCTGGAAGCAAATAACGATTAGCACAGCTAAGCACAGTTTAAAGGGCTCTGAATTAGCTCCTGTGTCACAGGAAAAGGAGCCTTTATTGACAGAAGCTTGGCCTGATGCATGGCAGTGGGGGAGGAGGTTAATGAAAACCTGGCTTATCACAAGCCAAGGGTATTAAGCACATTGTGGCATGGTCCTCCAAAGCCCTCAGGAAGGCAGGTTTGAAGGCTGGCATCCCATTTTGGCCAGCTTCTGGGAAGAGAGACAGGATTGGAATACAACAGAAGAGAAGAGGAAGAGGAGAAAAAGAGGAGAGGAAGAGGGAGAGGAGAGGGAGAGGGAGAGGGAGAGGGAGAGGGAGAGGGAGAGGGAGAGGGAGAGGGAGAGGAAGAGGGAGAGGGAGAGGGAGAGGGAGAGGGAGAGGGAGAGGGAGAGGGAGAGGGAGAGGAGAGGAGAGGAGAGGAGAGAATAAACCAGGTTGGAAGATCCCTTCAAGATCATTGTGTCCAACCTATCACCCAACACCACCTAATCAACTAACCCATGGCACCAAGCACCCCATCCAGGCTCTTCCTGAACACCTCCAGGGATGGTGACTCCACCACCTCCCCAGGCAGCCCATTCCAATGGGCAATCACTCTCTCTGTGTAGAACTTCCACCTAACCTCCAGCCTGAACCTCCCCTGGCACAGCTTGAGACTGTGTCCTCTTGTTCTGGTGCTGGGTGCCTGGGAGAAGAGACCAACCCCCACACGGCTACAACCTCCCTTCAGGGAGTTGGAGAGAGCAATGAGGTCTCCCCTGAGCCTCCTCTTCTCCAGGCTAAGCAACCCCAGCTCCCTCAGCCTCTCCTCACAGGGCTGTGCTCAAGGCCTCTCCCCAGCCTTGTTGCCCTTCTCTGGACACCTTCAAGTCTCTCAATGTCCTTCTGAAACTGAGGAGCCCAGAACTGGACACAGGACTCAAGGTGTGGCCTAACCAGTGCTGAGCACAGGGCACAATGACCTCCCTGCTCCTGCTGGCCACACTGTTCCTGGTGCAGGCCAGGATGCCATTGGCCCTCCTGGCCACCTGGGCACACTGCTGGCTCATGTTCAGGCAGCTGTCAATCAGCACCCCCAGGTCCCTCTCTGTTTGGCAGCTCTCAGCCACTCTGACCCCAGCCTGTAGCTCTGCCTGGGGTTGCTGTGGCCTATGTGCAGCCCCTGGCACTTGGACTTGTTGAATGCCATCCTGTTGGCCTCTGCCCATCTGTCCAGCCTGGCAAGGTCCCTCTGCAGAGCCTCTCTACCCTCCAGCAGATCAACTCCTGCCCCCAGCTTGCTGTCAGCTGCACATTTACTGATGATGGACTCAATGCCCTCCTCCAGATCATCAATGAAGATGTTAAAGAGCACAGGGCCCAGCACTGCTCCCTGGGGCACACCACTGGTGCCTGGCTGCCAGCTGGCTGTGGCACCATTCACCACCACTCTCTGGGCTCAGCCTCCAGCCAGTTCCTAACCCAGCTCAGAGTGCTGCTGTCCCAGCCAGGGGCTGACAGCTTGGCCAGCAGTTTGCTGTGGGGGATGGTGTCCAAGGCCTTGCTGAGGTCCAGGCAGACCACATCCACAGCCTGCCCCACATCCACCAGGCAGTCACCTGGGCATGGAAGGAGATCAGGTTGGTCAGGCAGGACCTGCCCCTCCTAAATTCATGCTGGCTGGGCCTGATCCCTTGGCCATCCTGTAAGTGCTGTGTGATTGCACTCAGGATGACTGCTCCATAGCCTTGCCTGGCACTGAGGGCAGGCTGACAGGCCTATATTAGTCTGCTGAGAGTACAGCAGGTAGAAAGGGGGATGGAAAAAAAAAGATGATGAATGGGGAAAGAAGGTTTAAATATGCAGAGAGGGGGAAAAAAGCAGGATTTATTTAGTCCTCAGTAAGGTAATGAAGAGGAGACAGGAGGGAAGAGTTTCTGATAGCCATGGGTTATACACATGAAGCTCAGGGGGTTACTTTAAGCTTACTGGGCAAACCAGAACTACAGGGCACAAGGGGTGCAGGACAAATCCAATGATCCACTTCATAGACAAAAAGGAAAAGAGGTGAAATGATGTCCTGTGATTATGTCCAAAGCAGTGTGGCCAGAGATGGAGAGGGGATTCTGCCCTCTGCTCTGCTGTGTGAGACCTCACCTGCAGGGCTGTGTCCAGCTCTGGAGCCCTCAGCACAGCAAGGACATGGACCTGATGGAGAGGCTCCAGAGGAGGCCACCAAGATGCTCAGGGGGCTGGAGCAGCTCTGCCAGGAGGCCAGGCTGAGGGAGCTGGGGGTGTTCAGGCTGGAGAAGAGAAGGCTCCAGGCAGCCCTAAGAGCAGCCTGCCAGGACCTGAAGGGGGCTCCAAGAAGGCTGCAGAGGGACTGTTGGCAAAGGCCTGCAGGGACAGGAGCAGGGGCAATGGTTTGGAATGAGAGCAGAGCAGATTGAGATTGGATGTGAGCAACAAGTTCTGCACCAGGAGGCTGCTGGGACACTGCAAGAGGTTGCCCAGGGAGGTGGTTGAGGCTCTGTGCCTGGAGATATCCAAGGTGAGGCTGGAGAAGGCTGTGAGCAACCTGCTGTAGTGGAGGATGTCCCTGCTGAGTGCAGGGGGTTGGACTGGATGGCTTCTGGACGTCCCTGCCGACCCAACCCATTCCATAACTCCATGACTGTATTTCAACAAAAGCTGGGTGACCACCCAGCATCTGTCCTGGGGAATACCCACAGCATGTGGGCAAAGCTTCTAGGCAGAAGCAGCTTTTGTAAGAGCTGAGCCAAGGTGCCCTGCACAGAAAGGAGAGCAGCTGCAGCAATTCTTGAAACCACTGCTAAAAGAAAAAAGCTGCAGGCTTTACCTCCCTGCAGAGAGGGAGCAGCAAAGCTGGGGAGGGGTCTGGAGCACAGCCCTGTGAGGAGAGGCTGAGGGAGCTGGGGTTGCTTAGCCTGGAGAAGAGGAGGCTCAGGGGAGACCTCATTGCTCTCTACAACTCCCTGAAGGAAGTTGTAGCCAGGTGGGGGTTGGGCTCTTCTCCCAGGCAGCCAGCACCAGAACAAGAGGACACAATCTCAAGCTGTGCCGGGGGAGGTTTAGGCTGGAGGTGAGGAGAAAGTTCTTCCCATCAAGAGAGACTGGCCATTGGGATGTGCTGCCCAGGGAGGTGGTGGAGTCCCCATCCCTGGAGGTGTTCAAGAGGAGCCTGGCTGAGGCACTTGGTGCCATGGTTGAGTTGATCAGATGGTGTTGGGTGAGAGGTTGGACTGGATGATCTCACAGGTTTTTCCCAACCTGGTTAATTCTATTCTGTTCTAAATCCACTCTAAAAGCCCCATTTACTCTGCTCCTTTACTGCCTGGATGCACAGAGCTAACTATGCAATCTCTCTTACAGTACTCTTTCTTCAAGTAGTAACAACCACATCACAGGAACACTGCAGCAGCTCAAGCAGACAGCTCTTAACCTGAAGACAAGGTTTCAGTTAACCCAATGAGCCACCTCCAGCTGCAGGGCTAAAACCAACCAGCCAGGATCACAGAACCACCGAATGGTTTGGCTTGGAAGGGAGCTCCAAAGGGCATCCAGTCCAACCCCCTGCACTCAGCAGGGACATCCTCCACTACAGCAGGTTGCTCACAGCCTTCTCCAGCCTCACCTGCAACAGCTCCAGGCATGGGGCCTCAACCACCTCCCTGGGCAACCTCTTGCAGTGTCCCAGCAGCCTCCTGGTGCAGAACTTGTTGCTCACATCCAATCTCAATCTGCTCTGCTCTCATTCCAAGCCATTGCCCCTGCTCCTGTCCCTGCAGGCCTTTGCCAACAGTCCTTCTGCAGCCTTCTTGGAGCCCCCTTCAGGTCCTGGCAGGCTGCTCTTAGGGCTTAACAATCCCAGGCTAACCATCAAGTCCAAATGTCATCCCAACACCATCATGGCCACCAAACCATGTCCTCAAGTGCCATGTCTACATCCCCTCCAGGGATCACTGAATTAACCAGGTTGGAAAAGACCTCCTAGAGATCATTTTGTCCAAGGTCTCACCCAGCACCATCTGATCAACCAAACCATGGCACCAAGTGCCTCACCCAGTCTCTTTTAAACACCTCCAGGGATGGGGACTCCACCACCTCCCTGGGCAGCACATCCCAGTGGCCAATCTCTCTTGCTGGGAAGAACTTTCTCCTCACCTCCAGCCTAAACCTCCCCTGGCACAGCTTGAGACTGTGTCCTCTTGTTCTGGTGCTGGCTGCCTGGGAGAAGAGCCCAACCCCCACCTGGCTACAACCTCCCTTCAAGGGGCTGTAGATGGTGACCTAACCCCTTCTGTTGCAGTGCTTGGTCAGGTAGGAGTGACAGAGAAGGAGCTGGCTGATCTCTCTGCACTGCAGACACTCTTGCTTCAGCGCTGCTGAGCATCAGGATGGTTCCTCCAGCTCCTGCCCACCTTTGTGGCCCTCATCGTTCTCTCTGTCCCTTTCAATACCAAACCGATAAACGCTGCCATTGGCTTTGATTGGGCTTTAGGCAGCACTCTGCAGAGGTGGAAAGCTGAAACACAAAGGTGCTGCCCTCAGACTCATGAAGAGACAAATGACCTGAGAGACCTCTCCCAAAGAAACAGAGATCCTAAACTGTCCCTCCCAGCCTCCCGGGTGTCCCTAGCCTGCAGCAGGAGCTGCACAGCAGTTCTGCAGGGACTCACCAAGCCAGCAGAGCCTCCACAAGCACTCCAGCTCAAAGTGTAATTAAGTACAATTGTTTGCCATGCTTCCCTTCCCCAGGCAGCCTCATGCATATTCATCACCCTAATTACAGCAGGAAAAAAACCTCCACAGCTAATTATGCCCCACTCCTCACCCTCCAGAAACCTGCATGCTTCCTTTTTTCCTCTTCCTTTTTTTCCCTAACACAATTAGGAGTGAAATTAATTGCCAGTTAGTTCATTTGGCACTTGGCCCTTTCAACACTTAATTGAAAACTGGAAGTTTTCAACCCTAGTCACACAACCAGAGAGTGGGTTTGGCTTGGAAGGGACCTCCAAAGGGCATCCAGCCCAACCCCCTGCACTCAGCAGGGACATCCTCCACTACAGCAGGTTGCTCACAGCCTTCTCCAGCCTCACCTTGGAGAGCTCCAGGCACGGGGCCTCAACCACCTCCCTGGGCAACTCCTTGCAGTGTCCCAGCAGCCTCCTGGTGCAGAACTTGTTGCTCACATCCAATCTCAAGCTGCTCTGCTCTCATTCCAAATCATTGCCCCTGGTCCTGTCCCTGCAGGCCTTTGCCAACAGTCCCTCTGCAGCCTTCTTGTAGATAGGATAGGATAGGATAGGATAGGATAGGATAGGATAGGAAAGGATAGGATAGGATAGGATAGGATAGGATAGGATAGGATAGGATAGGATAGGATAGGATAGGATAGGATAGGATAGGATTAACCAGGTTGGAAAAGACCTTTGAGATCACCAAGTCCAACCTATCACCCAGCTCCATCTAATCAATTAAACCATGGCACCAAGTGCCTCATCCAGGCTCTTCCTGAACACCTCCAGGGATGGGGACTCCACCACCTCCCTGGGCAGCACATCCCAATGGCCAATCTCTCCTGCTGGGAAGAACTTTTTCCTCAGCTCCAGCCTGAACCTCCCCTGGCACAGCTTGAGACTGTGTCCTCTTGTTCTGGTGCTGGGTGCCTGGGAGAAGAGACCAACCCCCACCTGGCTACAACCTCCCTGCAGGGAGTTGGAGAGAGCAAGAAGGTCTCCCCTGAGCCTCCTCTTCTCCAGGCTAAGCAACCCCAGCTCCCTCAGCCTCTCCTCACAGGGCTGTGCTCCAGACCCCTCCCCAGCCTTGCTGCCCTTCTCTGGACACCTTCCAGCAGCTCAATATCTTTCCTAACCTGAGGAGCCCAGAACCAGACACAGTACCCCTTCCTGGTCCTGGCAGGCTGCTCTGAGCTCTGCCTGGAGCCTTCTCTGAAGGCTTGAGCAATGGAAAGCTGTAGGACAAGGTACAAGGTTAAGCTGCCTTGCAGCTCCTCTCCAGTGAGGGACCGAAAGGGACTTCCAGCAGGCGAAGAGGGGATGCACTTCATGACCATCAGAGCTGCTACTGCAAGGAGGATGGAAAGTTCAGAGCCAGGAGGAATTCTTCACCTCAGCACTCCTGAGTGCAGAGCCAACAGTCAGTTCCCAGGGTGGATGTGAAGTAATTAAAAAGGCAATTAAAAAGCAGAAGTGTTGGAAGCCAAGAGCCTGGGAAAGCCAAAGCAGCACTTTGAGTGCTGTGGTGAGAGCTGCCTCCCCCTGCACAGCAAACCAGCCCAGCAGGCTGGCAGCTGCTGAGCCTGGCAGCCACCTCTCTGCTCCTGACCAGGGGGGTTCTGAGCAGGCCCCCCTGGGGCAGGCAGGGAGCAGGGACTGCTGATTTCCCCAGCAAGGGGGACAGGAGTCCCTGTTCCTCACCACGTGCAGCTGAGCAGTGAGGCAGACCAGGAGTGCAGCTGCCTGCTTCCACGGGCTGCCTGCAGCTAAACCCTGCTGGGCACACAGGGCTCCAGAGCTCTTGGTCAGCAGGGCTAAAAGCCTCTTAGCCCAAGGCCTTCTCCTCTTCATTTTGCTCCTGCTGGGCATAGCACTGCAGAGGTACAGGAACAGAGAGTGCTTCCTGGGGCATCCTCCACCTCCTGCTGGACCCTGCACCTTTCCTCTGCTGCAATTCCAGGCTTTCATTCCACACTTGGGAATTACCTGCAAGGGAGACTCCAGGTGCCTAGCTCATAGAATCAGAGGATGGCTTGGGTTGGAAGGGACCTCCAAAGGCCACCCAGTGCAACCCCCTGCACTCAGCAGGAACATCATCCACTAGAGCAGGCTGCTCACAGCCTTCTCCAGCCTCACCTTGGATAGCTCCAGGCATGGAGCCTCAGCCACCTCCCTGGGCAGCCTCACCTGCAGTGCTGTGTGCAGCTCTGAGCCCTCAGCACAGCAAGGACATGGACCTGATGGAGAGGCTCCAGAGGAGGACACCAAGATGCTCAGGGGGCTGGAGCAGCTCTGCCAGGAGGCCAGGCTGAGGGAGCTGGGGGTGTTCAGCCTGGAGAAGAGAAGGCTCCAGGCAGCCCTAAGAGCAGCCTGCCAGGACCTGAAGGGGGCTCCAAGAAGGCTGCAGAGGGACTGTTGGCAAAGGCCTGCAGGGACAGGAGCAGGGGCAATGGTTTGAAATGAGAGCAGAGCAGATTGAGATTGGATGTGAGCAACAAGTTCTGCCCCAGGAGGCTGCTGGGACACTGAAGATAGTTGCCCAGGGAGGTGGTTGAGGCTCCATGCCTGGAGCTATTCAAGGTGAGGCTGGAGAAGGCCGTGAGCAACCTGCTGTAGTGGAGGATGTCCCTGCTGAGTGCAGGGGGTTGGACTGGATGCCCTTTGGAGCTCCCTTCCAACCCAAACCCTTCTATGATTCCATCTTCATTCTTTCCTGCACTGATTCTGCACCAAGAACCTCAAAAGCCTTTGTGTCAGGGGCAGAGAGTGGCTCTGAGCAACACCCAGGCATTGACATTGTTTGCTTACTGTCACCTGTCTCACAGTATCACCAAGGTTGGAAGAGACCTCAAAGATCATCGAGTCCAACCTGTCACCACAGACCTCATGACCAGACCATGGCACCAAGTGCCACATCCAATCCCCTCTTGAACACCTCCAGGGATGGGGACTCCACCACCTCCCTGGGCAGCACATCCCAATGACCAATGACTCTCTCAGTGAAAAACTTTCTCCTGACCTCCAGCCTAAACTTCCCTGGCACAGCTTGAGACTGTGTCCTCTTGTTCTGGTGCTGGGTGCCTGGGAGAAGAGACCAACCCCCACCTGGCTACAACCTCCCTGCAGGTAGTTGTAGGGGGCAATGAGGTCTCCCCTGAGCCTCCTCTTCTCCAGGCTAAGCAACCCCAGCTCCCTCAGCCTCTCCTCACAGGGCTGTGCTCAAGGCCTCTCCCCAGCCTTGTTGCCCTTCTCTGGACACCTTCAAGTCTCTCAATGTCCTTCTGAAACTGAGGAGCCCAGAACTGGACACAGGACTCAAGGTGTGGCCTAACCAGTGCAGTGTACAGGGGCACAATGACCTCCCTGCTCCTGCTGGCCACACTGTTCCTGATGCAGGCCAGGATGCCCTTGGCCTTCTTGGCCACCTGGGCACACTGCTGGCTCATGTTCAGGCAGCTGTCAATCAGCACCCCCAGGTCCCTCTCTGTTTGGCAGCTCTCAGCCACTCTGACCCCAGCCTGTAGCTCTGCCTGGGGTTGCTGTGGCCTATGTGCAGCCCCTGGCACTTGGACTTGTTGAATGCCATCCTGTTGGCCTCTGCCCATCTGTCCAGCCTGGCAAGGTCCCTCTGCAGAGCTCTCCTACCCTCTAACAGATCAACTCCTGCCCCCAGCTTGCTGTCATCTGCACATTTACTGATGATGGCCTCAATGCCCTCCTCCAGATCATCAATGAAGCTGTTAAAGAGCACAGGGCCCAGCACTGCTCCCTGGGGCACAGCACTGGTGCCTGGCTGCCAGCTGGCTGTGGCACCATTCACCACCACTCTCTGGGCTCAGCCTCCAGCCAGTTTCTAACCCAGGGCAGTTACTGGGGAGCAGAGACTCACCTGGCTCCAGCCTCCTCTCAGGGAGCTGTAGAGAGCAAGGAGGTCTCCCCTCAGCCTCCTCCAGGCTCAACACCCCCAGCTGCTCCTCCCCAGCCCTGCTCCCCAGCCTCTTCCCCAGCTTGGCTGCCCTTCCCTGGACCTGCTCCAGCCCCTCCCTGTCTGCCATGCACCGGCAGATAAAAAGAGCACATCTGAGAGGCCTCTATGAAGTGTTCCTGCTGGATTGCTCTGGTTAAACCATTAACCTGCTTTGCCAATTAAAAAGTTGAGAGAAATTACCTTTCTCCCCCTTCTTTTCCACCCAGCACAGCCCACCTCCTGCTGTGGGCCACCCAGCTCGGGGTGTGCAGGTTCAGCTGCTGTGCCCCGGGGGCTACCCCTCTGCCTCCTCACTCATGCTGAAATTTAATGTAATACTAAGCTGAAGGAGGCTGTTGGTTTTATGAAAGCTAATGATAAGTGCTTGCTTACAGCCAACTGCAAGCCCGGTGGGAGGCACTCTAATTACCAGGGTTTGTTCAAAGGACAGCAAATGCAATCCCCTCCTCCCCTGCCAGCCAGCTGCACCGCAGCCCCCAGTGCAAACAGCACACAACACAGCAAGCCCGGGGGGAACCCAGGCAGAGTGGGGACTGCACAAAGAGCAGGGAGAAGACAGCTCAGCTGCACTCACACGAGGCAGGCAAAGCTGAGGTTTGCAAGGTGAATGAATATGCATCCTGCAGCCAGAGCAGGGAGAGCAGCAGCACAAGGGAGGGGATTCTGCCTCTCTGCTCTGCTCAGACCCCACCTGCAGCACTGCCTCCAGTTCCAAGACCCCCAGCATAAGAGGGACATGGAACTGCTGAAGAGGGTCCAGAGGAAGCCACCAAGATGATCAGAGGGCTGGAGAACATCCCCTGTGGGGACAGGATGAGAGAGTTGGGGCTGTGCAGCCTGGAGAAGAGAAGGCTCCAGGGAGCCTTCCAGAACCTGGAGGGGCTCCAGGAGAGCTGGGGAGGGACGTTTGACAAGGGTGGGAGTGCCAGGATGAGGGACAGTGGCTTTGAGCTGGGAGAGGAGAGATTCTTTGCATTGAGGCTGGGGAGACTCTGGCACAGGCTGCCCAGGGAGGCTGTGGCTGCCTCCTCCCTGGAGGTGTTGAAGGCCAGGCTGGATGAGGCCTCGAGCAGCCTGGGCTGGTGGGAGGTGTCCCTGCCCGTGGCAGGGGGGTTGGAACTGGGTGATCTTTAAGGTCCAACATAAAACCATTCTAAGAAACTGTATCTCAACTCTACCAACGTTAGGCAGGAAACTCTGAGCTCTGCAACCCCTCCATAACAACACAGATTTCCACAACCCCCTGGCTCAGGTTTATCTTCTCCATGCAGAGCTCAGCGGACAGTTGAGAAGCCCTCTCCCCCTCCCCGAGAGAGCTCTTCGGTTCCACTCTCCAGCAGGAGAGCTTGCACAGCAGCAAACACGGCAGAGAACAAAGGAAAGCATTTGCACAGCAGAATTGGCCATGGGAATTTCTCCCCAGCCCCCGGAGCCATCCCGCCCCCCAATCAGACGCCTCCAATTAGCCACTAATCTGATGTTGATTTTAATCTCATTCACACCGTCTCAATTGCTCCAGCAGCAGATGATTTACTCTCCACTGGGAAGGGAATATGTTATGCGCTGAGATCAAGTCCTTCGCCTTCTGACAACCCCACCGCTGATCCCCCCAGGGCAGCCAGCCTGGGAGAAGGCAGCTCAGCAGCCTTTCCAAAGCAATTCCAGCTGCTCAGGCATTCCTTTCTGCTTCTCCTCGGGGTTTGGGGCTTGTTTGCTTTAGCTTTCTGTCAGCAACAAAGCAATCTCAGGCCTGCTGACACGCTCTGACAACGAACCCTCTCACACCGAGCGGCACTCGGTGGCAGCCTGATGCTGCAGTGGGACAGAATGGTAGGGGGTTGGGAGGCACCTCCAGGGATCACCCAGTCCAAGCCCCCTGCCAGAGCAGAGCACCCAGGGCAGCTCACACAGGAACACAGCCAGGGGGGGTTGGAAAGGCTTCAGAGCAGGAGACTCCACAGCCTCCCTATGCAGCCTGCTCCAGCACCCTCAGCATACAGAAGTGTCTGTGTGTGTGCTTGGTAGGACCTCCTGGGTTCCAGCTTGTACCCTGCTGTGCCTTGTCCTGTCACTGGGCACCACCAAACAGAGCCTGGCCCCTTCATCCTGCCCCCCAGCCCTCAGCTGTTGATAGACATTGATCAGATCCCTCTCAGCCTTCTCTTCTCCAGACTAAACAGCCCCAGGGCTCTCAGTCTCTCTTCACAGCCCAGATGTTCAAGTCCCTTCATTATAGAATCAATAAGGTTGGAAGAGACCTCAGAGCTCATCAAGTCCAACCTATCACCCAACACCTCAGGATGACTAAACCATGGCTCCAAGTGCCACATCCAATCCCCTCTTGAACATCTCCAGGGATGGGGACTCCACCACCTCCCCTGGGCAGCACATCCCAATGGCCAATCTCTCTTGCTGGGAAGAATTTCTTCCTCTCCTCCAGCCTGAACCTCCCCTGGCACAGCTTGAGACTGTGTCCTCTTGTTCTGGTGCTGGGTGCCCAGGAGAAGAGGCCAACCCCCACCTGGCTCCAACCTCCCTTCAGGGAGTTGTAGAGAGCAATGAGGTCTCCCCTGGGCCTCCTCTTGTGCAGGCTAAAAGCAGGGCTTGTCCGGGAGTTGAACCCGGGACCTCTCGCACCCTAAGCGAGAATCATACCCCTAGACCAACGAGCCACAGCTGCCTGGGTGCCGCCCATAGCCTCTGCTGCACTCTCTCAGCAGCTCTCTGTCTTGAGCTGGGGAGCCCAGAACTGGCCTCAGTATTCCAGGGGTGTCCTCACCAGTGCTGAGTACAGGGGGAGAATCCTTCCCAGCTCCTCCTGGCCACACCATTACTGATCCAGGCAAGGCCGCTGGCAGCCTTGGCCAGCTGGTCACACTGTGGCTCATGGTAAGCCAGCTGTTGATGACCATCCCCAGTGCTGGGCAGTTTATGGCCCTTCTGCCCTAAGCCTGCAGCCTCCATGGGGTTGCTGTGAGCCAAGCACACAAAGAAGAACTCATCTTTGTCAAGCTGAATGGGGACAGGAGCACCTCCATCACTGGACAGATCATCACCAAGCAAGGAGTCCCTCATCCCTACACCCTGCACAGCATGTGGGTCTCCCCCCAGACTCTGAGGGCTTTGCCTGGAGTCTCTGGAGGGGCTGTGAGGCTGCTGTGCACACAGCCTGTGTGAACACCACTGTTAGGAGGACACCAACAAAGAAACTGCTGCCCAGGGCCAAGCCCCTTGGACAACACCAGCTGCTTCTTCCTGAATCTTAACTAATAACAGAGAACATTTTCTCATGCCCCTGTAATAAACTCAGCTGAGAGAACCTCAGTGCTGCCTCTGAGCCTTCCTTCCTGCTCTGGCTCTTGCCAGGGAGTTACAGCCTAAAGGTCCTCTTTCTATAGCCAGAGAACCTAAGAGAGAACCAAAGGGCATCCAGTCCAACCCCCTGCACTCAGCAGGGACATCCTCCACTACAGCAGGCTGCTCACAGCCTTCTCCAGCCTCACCTTGAATAGCTCCAGGCACAGGGCCTCAACCACCTCCCTGGGCAACCTGTTGCAGTGTCCCAGCAGCCTCCTGGTGCAGAACTTGTTGCTCACATCCAATCTCAGTCTGCTCTGCTCTCATTCCAAACCATTGCCCCTGCTCCTGTCCCTGCAGGCCTTTGCCAACAGTTCCTCTGCAGCCTTCTTGGAGCCCCCTTCAGGTCCTGGCAGGCTGCTCTTAGGGCTGCCTGGAGCCTTCTCTTCTCCAGGCTGAACACTCCCAGCTCCCTCAGCCTGCCCTCCTAGCAGAGCCTGGAGTGCTCTGGAGCCCTCCACTCAGGCAGAAGGAGGAGGAGGCCACAAAGATGATCAGGGGGCTGGAGCAGCTCTGCTAGGAGGACACCTCCAGGGATGGGGACTGCATCACCTCCCTGGGCAGCCTGTTCCAATCCCTCACCACTCCTGCAGGAAAGAAATTTTTCCTACTCTCCAACCTCAACCTACAATGGAGCAACTTCAGGTCATGCCCTATCACTTGTTACCAGGAAAAAGAGGCCAACCCCTACTTGTTCTCCAGACCCTTCACCAGCTTTGTTGCCCCTCAGTGTCCTCCTTGGAGTGAGGAGCCCAAAACTGAACCCAGGACTCAAGGTGCTGCCTCAGCAGTGCTGAGCACAGGGGGGCAAATCCTTGGTGCTGCTTAGCCACACTACTGCTGATGCAGGCCAGGATGCTGGTGGCCTTTTGGCCACCTGGGCACATGGTACTGAAAATGAAGCCCATTCAGCACCAAGTCCTCAGACACAGTCAGTTGCTTATCTTCAATCATGGTTTCTGAAAAACATGGGTGTGATGGGTGACCACCAGATGGGTACAGAACTGGCTTGATGGCCAAAGAGTGGCTGTCCATGGGTCCATGTGCCAGTGGAGGCCAGGGACAAGCAGAGTCCCTCAGGGATCAGTCCTGGGACCAGGCTTGTTCAACATCTTTGTGGGTGCCATGGACAGTGGCACTGAGTAGGGTTGCTCAGCACTCAGCAGGGTTGCTGATGACACCAAGCTGTGTGGGGCAGCACACAGCTGGAGGGAAGGGATCCATCCAGAGGGACCTGGACAGGCTGCAGAGGTGGGCACAAGCCAACCTCAGGAGGTTCAACAAGAGCAAGGGCAGGGTCCTGCAGCTGGGTGGAGGCAATCCCAGGCACAAATGCAGGCTGGGCAGGGACTGGCTGGAAAGCAGCCCTGAGGAGAGAGCCTTGGGGGTGCTGGGGGAGGAGAAGCTCACCAGGAGCTCTCAGTGTGCACTTGCAGCCCAGAAAGCCAACCAGAGCCTGGGCTGCAGCAGGAGAAGTGTGGCCAGCAGGGCAAGGGAGGTGATTCTCCCCCTCTGCTCAGCTCTGGGGAGACCCCACCTGGAGTCCTGCCTCCAGCTCTGGAGCCCCTATGACAAGAGGGATGTGGAGGTGCTGGAAGGTGTCCAGAGCAGGGCCAGGAGGATGAGCAGAGGGCTGGAGCACCTCTCCTGTGAGGATAGACTGAAGGAGTTGGGGCTGTTCAGTCTGGAGAAGAGAAGGCTCCCAGGTGACCTCCTTGTGGCCTTCCAGGATCTGAAGGGGGCTCCAGGAAGGCTGGGGAGGGACTGCTCAGGATCTCAGGCAGTGATAGGACTAGGGGGAATGGAATGAAGCTGGAGGTGGGGAGATTGAGGCTGGAGGGGAGGAGGAAGTTCTTGCCCATGAGAGTGGTGAAGCCCTGGACTGGGTTGTGCAGGGAGGTGGTTGGGGCCCTGTCCCTGGAGGTGTTTAAGGCCAGGCTGGCTGAGGCTGTGGCCAGGCTGATCTAGTGTGGGGTGTCCCTGCCCATGGCAGGGGGGTTGGAACTGGCTGATCCTTGTGGTCCCTTCCAACCCTGACTGATACTACTACTAATCCATTTCTTACCCCAGCTAGGACTTTGCATAACATGGTGCAGGGGCTTTGGATTTGAGATTTCAGCCTCTCTGGGGCTCAGAAACAGAGAGTTTGTTTTTTTCTGAGTGTTTTAAGGCTGGGATTTTGTCCTGGGATTGTTTTTTGTTTTCCTTTAGCAAGCTTCTGGGTACTTGCAGAACTTCTCCTCCAGTCCAGAGGCAGGATTATCCCTTTCCATCAGAGAACAAAAGCAAAAGGGAGCACAGAAATACTCAGCCACCACAGGGTTTGCATAGACAGTCATCCCCAGGCATGCAAAGAATCCCCTAGAGCCAAGGGATGCAGACACAGCGTGCTGGGTGTTAACCTGATGTGGTGCCAAAAGAAGAGAGGAAAAGAGCTAAAAAGCCCCCCCCAAAAAGGCTGAAAGGAAAAATATTTGAGAGGATATTGTCTGCACCATTCATGCCTGAAAACAGCCTGGGTCAGCAGCTCTCCTTGACACAAGTGATCAGTGCAGGAAGGCAAGTCAGCCTCCCACTACATCCTGAGCAGGAGAAGGAATCCAAGTGACACAGACCCAGCTCCTCTTGGCAAGCTAAAGAGCTTTGAACTGGGCCCCCTTGGCTCAGCCCTGCTGCTGAGCTCCAGACCAGCACCTGACTTTTGGGGACATGATCTGAAGAGCAGACAGACTCATCCCCTCCAGCACACAGCCACAAAAGTGATTAGGGGAGTGGAACATCTTCCTCAGAGCCTGAGGGAGCTGGGGGCTCTGGAGCTTGCAGAGGAGGAGCCTGAGGGTGACCTCCTTGCTGTTGCTGAAGCTGTGCAGGGTGAGTGCCCAGAGGCTGGAGCCAGGCTCTGCTGGGGGATGCCCAATGCCAGCACAAGGGGCAGTGGTGGAAGCTGAGGCAGAGGAAGTGCCATGGGAACAGGAGGAAGAATTCTTCCCCTGTGAGGGTGGCAGAGCCCTGGAGCAGGCTGCCCAGGGGGGTTGTGGAGTTCCCTCTCTGGAGATATTCCAACCCCACCTGGATGTGCTCCTGTGTGACCTGCTGTGGGTGCTCCTGCTCTGGCAGGGGGGTTGGACTGGATGAGCTTTGCAGGCACCTTCCAGCTCTTAACATTCTGTGCTTCTGTGATATGGCAACTACAGGCCAGTGGCTGCAGACCTGTTCACTCAAACTGTAATTACAGGCTGCTAAAATCATGGAATCTGAGGATGGCTCAGGTTGGAAGGGACCTCAGAGATCATCTCCTCCAGCCTCTGGAACAGGCTGCCCAGGGAAGCTGTGGATGCCTCCTCCCTGGGGGTGATCCAAGGCCAGGCTGGATGAGGCCTTGAGTAGTTGAATCTAGTTGAGAGGTGCCCCTGGCCGTGGCAGGAGGCTGGAGTGGATGAGCTCTGAGGCTCCTTCCAGCCTGAGCCATTCTGGGATTCCATGACTTCATGACCCATGCAGCACAGCCAGGTGCTCCACACCAGGGAAGCAGACCCCTGTGGCTTCCCTCTTAGACCCACACAATGCTTGGTGATGTGGCACCCTTTCCTTTCAAGGCTTTCAAACCTGGCTGTTGCACCTTCAGCCCCCAACTTTATCTCATCAGCTGAGTTGTCCTGAAAGCATAACAACAAAACCTACCAGCAGGCAGCTTACACAGCTCTGGAGCAGGTGACAGCCCAGCTGCACAGCCAGAGCAGTGGCAGAAATGCCACTCTGAGATCTCACCACAGAAAATAGCTCTGAAGTGTATTAAAGCACAAAAAGAAGAAAGTCCAGAAGGTTTCCCAAGCTAATCAGGGTCCTGAACTTTGGGTTTTAAGCAGGGTGACTACTTTGAGGCTGCACATAAACTGCTCTGCAGAGGGACCTGCCACAGGAAGCAGCACCCAGAACAGTTTGAAGTGCAGAGGGACCTTGCCAGGCTGGACAGATGGGCAGAGGCCAAGGGCAGGAGATTGAACACATCCAAGTGCCAGGTGCTGCACATTGGCCACAGCAACCCCAGGCAGTGCTCCAGGCTGGGGTCAGAGTGGCTGAGAGCAGCCAGGCAGAGAGGGACCTGGGGGTGCTGGTTGATGGTAGGCTGAACAGGAGCCTGCAGTGTGCCCAGGGGGCCAAGAAGGCCAATGGCATCCTGGCCTGCATCAGGAACAGTGTGGCCAGCAGGAGCAGGGAGGTCATTCTGCCCCTGGACATGGCACTGGTTAGGCCACACCTTGAGTCCTGTGTCCAGTTCTGGGCTCTAAACCCCCCTGGCACAGCTTGAGACTGTGTCCTCTTGTTCTGGTGCTGGGTGCCTGGGAGAAGAGACCAACCCCCACCTGGCTACAACCTCCCTTCAGGGAGTTGTGGACAGCAAGAAGGTCTCCCCTGAGCCTCCTCTTCTGCAGGCTAAGCAACCCCAGCTCCCTCAGCCTCTCCTCCCAGGGCTGTGCTCCAGACCCCTCCCCAGCTTTGTTGCCCAAGGTACACTTGAGGCTGGAACATCAAAGCAAATGATGCAGGGCAGAAGAAAAGCTGAGAAACTGAGGCCCAGCAACACCAGGAATGGGAGATGAATGCAGCTGCACTGAGGATGGATTCATGAGGACTGCTGAGACCCAGCCTCGGCCACTTCCATCCACGGAGAGAGGCACTAGTGCCAAGAGCAGTGACAGAGAATCCTTATTTGATCATTGTTTTGAGTTCCAGAGATCAAGACCAGCCCAAACATGATAATAAATGATGAAAACAAATGAAGTCAGAGCAGCTGCAGCCCTCCTGTGCCCTTCTGCAGTGCTGCACCTATGCAAACACACCAGGCTTTAGGGGAGTTAAACAGCCTGCAGCAGATACAGCAGAGGGGAAAAGGAATCAGGGCAGGCTGAACTACCACAGAGTGCCACCGCAAGGTCAGGGTTTCAAGAGGAAACCACAGAGCAGTTAGTTTAACAAGGTCCTAATGACAGAACTGGCCTCAAGTCAGCATAGTCCAACTGCTGGGCAAGCAACAAGCTGGAAGGTGAGCTCAGGATCCTGTTTCAGAGCAAGGAGGAGCTTCTTGCATGGGAGCTCCTTAGCCAGATTCAGCAACAACTGGTCCAGGAGATCTCCATGAAAAAGCAGAAGGGGTGGAGTTGTGCTTAAATGAGCAGGGAGCACAGGCACATCACAGGCAGAAGCAGCCCAGTGCAAGGCAGAGCTCTCTCACCCAGCAGCTGAGATGGAATCATAGAATGGTCCAGGCCGGAGGGAGCTCCAAAGCTCATCCAGTCCAACCTCCCTGAAGTCAGCAGGGACATCCCCAGCTAGATCAGGCTGCCCAGGGCCTTGTTGAGCCCCACCTTGAGGGAAGCTCCAGGGACACCTAATAGCAGCCTGCCAGTACCTGCAGGGGGCTACAGGAAGGATGGAGAGAGACTGTTTGCAAAGACCTGCAGGGGCAGGATGAGAGTCAATGGCTTCAAAGTAGCGCAGAGAAGATTTAGATTGGATGTTAGGAACAAGTTCTTCACTATGAGGGTGGTGGAACACTGGAACAGGTTGCCCAGGGAGGTGGCTGAGGCTCCTTCCCTGCAGATATTCAAGGTAAGGCTCAACGAGGCCCTGGGCAGCCTGCTCTAGCTGGGGATGTCCCTGCTGACTGCAGGGAGGTTGGGCTGGATGAGCTTTGGAGGTCCCTTCCAGCCTGGACCATTCTGTGATTCTGTGACTCAATCCTCTGTGGGAGAAGGGCAGAGGTGTGCAGCAGCTCCTTCCTTTCCCTGGCACTCTCACTGCCTTGTGAAAGCAGAAGGGCAGGGGGTTTGGAAGAGAGGAGAGAAAACACAGCAACAGCTGAAGGAGGCCCTTCCAGCCAGCAGGAGGAGAGGGAGGCAGGATGTGCTGTGACTGGAGTTGCAGGTGGGTGCTGTGAGGGTAAGACAATCCTGCTGGGGAGGCAGCTCTGCAGCCCCTGCAGAGGCAGCAGCTGAAGACATCTGATTGCGTTCTTAATCCCTCCCCTCTCTCCTCACTCAGCTCCCCCAACTGCAAAGCTTGGGGGAGGGCACTGCACGGCACTCCACCCTGCTGCAAAGGAAAAAAGCTCGTGGTTGACAAGCATTCCAAAGCCCAGGGGAGGCTTTTCTTCGAGGTACTGCTGAGGGCTCGGCCGGAAGGCTCCCAGCCAGCCGCTGGCGGCAGCCTGCGCTCCGCTCCGCCCAGCTCAGCGCCTCCCTCCTCCGGCTCCGGCGGCTCAATTCACCCTCCAGTGGATAAGGAATCGGCTGGATGGTTGCAGCCAGAGGGTGGTGCTCAATGGCTTGAAGTTCAGCTGGAGAGCAGTGACAGTGGGGTCCCTCAGGGGTCCATAGTGCGACCTGTGCTGCTCAATACTTTTATCAATGATGCAGACTGGATGAGCTTTGGAGCCCCCTTCCAGCCTGGACCATTCTGTGATTCTATGACTCAGTAAGATCGAGGACACCATCAGCAAGTGTGCAGATGACACCAAGCTGAGTGGTGCTGTCCATACCCCAGAGGGACAGGATGGCATCCAGAGGGACCTGGACAAGCTGGGGAGGTGACCCAGGTGAACCTCATGAGGTTCAACAAGAGCGAGTGCAGGGTTCTGCCCCTGGGCTGGAGCAATCCTCACTATCAGTACAGGCTGGGGGAGGAGGGGATAGAAAACAGCCCTGAGGAGAAGGACTTGGGGGTGCCGAGGGATGAGAAGCTGGCCAGGAGCAGGCAGTGTGAGCTTGCAGCACAGAAGGCCAAGGGCAGCCTGGGCTGCATCCAAAGCAGCATTGCCAGAGAGCCAGAGAGGAGATTCTGCCACTTTGCTCTGCTCTGGGGAGACCTCACCTGCAGTGCTGGGTGCAGGGCTGGAGCCCTCAGCACAGGAAGGACCTGGACCTGATGGAGCAGGTCCAGAGCAGGGACATGAAAGTGCTCAGGGGGCTGGAGCAGCTCTGCTATGAGGAGAGGCTGAGGGAGCTGGGGGTGTTCAGCCTGGAGAAGAGAAGGCTCCAAGGGGACCTTAGAGCTGCCCTTCCAATACTCAAAGGGATCCTACAGGAGGGCTGCAGAAGGACTTTCCATGAGGGTGTCTGGAGACAGGCCAAGGGGGAATGGTTTGGAGCTGAGGCAGAGCAAGGTCAGACTGGAGCTGAGGAAGAAGTTCTTCAGGGTGAGGCTGGGGAGACTCTGGCACAGGCTGCCCAGGGAGGCTGTGGCTGCCTCCTCCCTGGGGGTGTTTCAAGGTCAGGTTGGATGAGGCCTTGAACAGCTGAGTCCAGTTGAGAGGTTCCCTGGGCATGGCTGGGAGGTTGGAGTGGATGAGCTCTGAGATCCCTTCCAGCCTGAACCATTCTGTGCTAAGCACAAATTTGACCTAATTGCTTTACAAACAAAAACTTAATACAACTGCTTGAGGGAAAGAGGAGAGGAGGAGAAGCAGGCAAACTGCTGAATGGCAGAGCAGGGGAAGAGGCTCAGTGCTCTCCCTGCTGCATGTAAAGCTGCCAGGGTTACTGATGAGCAGGCAAGCAAGGCACAGACCAAAAGCATTCCTGGGCCTCCCTGGGAAATCCATTACTCCAATGTTAACTCATTTCACAGTGGTTTTCCACGTGGCTTGGTTTCCACCCCAGACAGGCTGCATGGCTTGCAAAGGTGTCAGGCTGTGACCCCTGCTCGTGGTACCACCTCTGGATGCACCTATCCTGTCCTCCAGCCCTCCCAAGCACATCACTCAGCTCAGGGCATCTGCACACCTGCTGAGGGGGCACTCAGTCATCTTACAGGAGAAATAAGAGTGTGGAAAAATGAATTTTGGAGGGGACACTTGCCAGCTGAGGTGATACTATAACACCCTGTTGTGTCTGCCAGACCTCATGTCATCACAGAGTGTTAGGGGCTGGAAGGGACCTCAAAAGCTCAGCCAGTCCAACCCCCCTGCCAGAGCAGGAGCACCCACAGCAGGTCACACAGGAACACATCCAGGTGGGGTTGGAATATCTCCAGAGAGGGAGACTCCACAACCCCCCTGGGCAGCCTGCTCCAAGGCTCCAGCACCTTCACAGGGAAAAGAAAATCCTCCTGTTTCCATGGCACTTCCTCTGCCTCAGCTTCCACCACTGCCCCTTGGGCTGGCATTGGGCATCCCCCAGCAGAGCCTGGCTCCAGCCTCTGGGCACTCAGCCTGCACAGCTTTAGCAGCAGCAATGAGCTCACCCTCAGGCTCCTCCTCTGCAAGCTCCAGAGCCCTCAGCTCCCTCAGGCTCTCCTCCTGAGGAAGATCTTCCACTCCCCTAACCATTTTCTGGCTCTGTGCTGGACTCTCATAAGCAGCTCCCTGAGGTCCTTGGTGAAAATGAGGGGCCCAGAACTGGATGTGCTCCTGTGTGCCCTGTGCTGGATTCTCTGCTCCTGCTCTGGCAGGGGGGTTGGACTTGATGATCTCCTGAGGTCCCTTCCAACCCCTAACATCCTGTGAGCCTGGCAAGGACCTGTGGTAAGCAACTGGATTACCACAAAGAAGAGTTTCTTGCCAGGCTTGAGAGGAAGCTGAGCTTCAGCCTCAGCAGAGCGTTTGGCTCCCTGTAAGCCTGGGAAGGACAAAGCTAAGCTGCTGCCCTCCAGCATTCTCCCCTCTGCTGCTCTTTCCTGGCAGCTGATGTGCCAGGGTGTGAGCAGGCTGCCTTGGGAAGCTGAGCACCACCAGGGGATGCTGAAAACTGGGGAGTGATGAGAGCCATCAGGCCAGCCTGCAGCCTGAGTGCTGCTCCTCCTCAGGCTCCCCTCCCACAGCAGCAGGCACCCTCTGCTCATCTGCTGCACAGCCCTGTGTCCCAAACCCCACACTGCTGAGGGATGGGGAAGACAAAGCCATTAGGGAGATTGCAATCCCTTAAACATCAAATGCAGAGGGAAGGAGAAGCTCAGTAATGAGTTTTCTGTTTGTGGTACAGAGTCTGTGCAAACAACAGAACCTGCAGAGAAAGTGGGGGGGGAGTTCAGATGGCACAGGGCCACAAAGGGGCTTCAGTACCTTCCAATGTCAGAGCAGGCACAGGGAGTTAAGGGAGGCAGCAAGCTGAAGAGCAGGAGAGTTTGGGTGTAGGAGTCCAGTTCTGTGCCCTGTTCCAGTTCTGTGTTAAGTACTCACTGACATGTCAAAAATGGTCAGGGGGCTGGAGCAGCTCTGCCAGGAGGCCAGGCTGAGGGAGCTGGGGGTGTTCAGGCTGGAGAAGAGAAGGCTCCAGGCAGCCCTAAGAGCAGCCTGCCAGGACCTGAAGGGGGCTCCAAGAAGGCTGCAGAGGGACTGTTGGCAAAGGCCTGCAGGGACAGGAGCAGGGGCAATGGTTTGGAATGAGAGCAGAGCAGATTGAGATTGGATGTGAGCAACAAGTTCTGCACCAGGAGGCTGCTGGGACACTGCAGGAGGTTGCCCAGGGAGGGAGTTGAGGCCCCAACCCTGAAGATCTTCAAGGTGAGGCTGGAGAAGAGACCTCAGTTTAGGAAAGATGTTGAGCTGCTGGAAGGTGTCCAGAGAAGGGCAACAAAGCTGGGGAGGGGTCTGGAGCACAGCCCTGTGAGGAGAGGCTGAGGGAGCTGGGGTTGCTTAGCCTGGAGAAGAGGAGGCTCAGGGGAGACCTCATTGCTCTCTCCAACTCCCTGAAGGGAGGTTGTAGCCAGGTGGGGGTTGGTCTCTTCTCCCAGGCACCCAGCACCAGAACAAGAGGACACAGTCTCAAGCTGTGCCAGGGGAGGTTCAGGCTGGAGGTGACGAGAAAGTTCTTCCCAGCAAGAGAGATTGGCCATTGGGATGTGCTGCCCAGGGAGGTGGTGGAGTCCCCATCCCTGGAGGTGTTCAGGAAGAGCCTGGATGAGGCACTTGGTGCCATGGATTAGTTGATTAGATGGTGTTGGGTGAGAGGTTGGACTGTATGATCTCAAAGGTCTTTTCCAACCTATCCTACCCTATCCTATCCTACCCTACCCTACCCTACCCTATCCTATCCTACCCTATCCTACCAACCCCCACCTGGCTACAACCATTGCTGAGGGCAGTTCTGCATTCCTGGCTGATTCCCTTCCTGGAGTCAAGTGCTGTGCACCAGCAAAGCCTGCAGCCACAGACATCTGGCTGACCTGGAGTCACTGCAGGCAGTCTTGCTGAGCAGATGTCAGTCAAACATTTCCACAGGCCTTGGTAAGCCTGCCCCAGGGGAATGTCTGCCCTGAATACATGCACCTGGAGGTCAATTACATAATTGATCTTGCATGCCACTGCCACAACATCTGAGCAGAGACACTTAGCCACCTGGTCACGTTGGGTTTGCCTGGGGCTCCGTGTCTGAATGGGAACACAACACAAGCTCTGGCAGAGCTCAGGCCACAGATTATTCCCAGATACAGCTGAACTGGTGAAAAGATGCAGATTGCCAACATCTGCTGAACTGCTTCAGCTGGGGATGGAGCTGCAGCCTGACATCTTCCAACCTGGCAGCTGCAAGGGGAGAGACCAAAAGGAGGTTAAAAAAGTCTACCCCAAACTCCAACCCGCAGGAAGATGAGATCAGGGGATCTAGTTCTCCCACCCTGAGCAGCTGAACTGCTCTTCAGTTCCACTGCTGCACAAAATGAACAGCCCAGATGCTAAACAACAAGAAAGGAAAGACCTGGAGCTCACTGTGCAAGCAGCTGAGTCACAGAATGGTTTGGGTTGGAAGGCCAACCCCCACCTGGCTGCCTACAACCTCCCTGCAGGGAGTTGGAGACAGCAAGAAGGTCTCCCCTGAGCCTCCTCTTCTGCAGGCTAAGCAACCCCAGCTCCCTCAGTCTCTCCTCACAGGGCTGTGCTCCAGACCCCTCCCAAACTTTGTGGCCCTTCTCTGGACACCTTCCAGCAGCTCAACATCTTTCCTAAACTGAGGTCTCTTCTCCAGCCTCACCTTGAACACCTCCAGGCATGAGGCCTCCACTCCCTCCCTGGGCAACCTCCTGCAGTGTCCCAGCAGCCTCCTGCTGCAGAACTTGTTGCTCACATCCAATCTCAATCTGCTCTGCTCTCATTCCAAACCATTGCCCCTGCTCCTGTCCCTGCAGGCCTTTGCCAACAGTCCCTCTGCAGCCTTCTTGGAGCCCCCTTCAGGTCCTGGCAGGCTGCTCTTAGGGCTGCCTGGAGCCTTCTCTTCTCCAGGCTGAACACCCCCAGCTCCCTCAGCCTGGCCTCCTGGCAGAGCTGCTCCAGCCCCCTGACCATCTTGGTGGCCTCCTCTGGAGCCTCTCCATCAGGTCCATGTCCTTGCTGTGTGGAGGCCTCCAGAGCCAGATACAGAACACGAGATGAATTTTCACCTGAGGTTGCCCATGGAAGGAGTTGAAGCCCCAATCCCTGAAGGAATTCAAGCTGAGGCTGCAGAAGGCTGTGAGCAGCCTCCCCTAGTGGAGGATGTCCCTGCTGAGTGAGGGGGTTCAACTGGATGAGCTTTGGAGGTCCTTTCCAACCCAAACCATTCTAGGACTCTATGATTTTCCACCCCAACTGTAGAAACAGGCACTTGCCCACCTTCCCTGGGACTCAGTTTGGCTTCCATCAAGTCAAAGCTTAACACCAGTACAGGATTCTCATTTGGATTCCCTCAAAAAAACCTGGGGCCTGGTACCCATGGCCCAGCACCAGGAGCCTTCTGCAGGAGTGAATGGCACTGACAGCCATGAGAAGGTAATGCAGGTCAGCAGCCAGCACTGGTGGTGTACTGCAGCCACCTACACCTTGGTAAAATTCTGTGCAGTGGTGTGCCCCAGGGATCAGTGCTGGGCCCCATCCTCTTTAACATCTCCATTGATGATCTGGAGGAGGGCATTGAGTCAGTCATCAGCAAATGTGCAGATGACAGCAAGCTGGGAGCAGATGTTGGTCAGTGAGAGGGCAGAAGGGCTCTGCAGAGGGACCTCGACCGACTGGACAGATGGGCAGAGGCCAACAGGATGGCATTCAACAAGTCCAAGTGCCAGGGGCCACAAAGGTGGGCAGGAGCTGGAGGAACCATCCTGATGCTCAGCAGCACTGAAGCAAGAGTGTCTGCGGTGCAGAGAGATCAGCCAGCTCCTTCTCTGTCACTCCTACCTGACCAAGCACTGCAACAGAAGTGGTTAGGTCACCATCTACAGCCCCTTGAAGGGAGGTTGTAGCCAGGTGGGGGTTGGTCTCTTCTCCCAGGCAGCCAGCACCAGAACAAGAGGACACAGTCTCAAGCTGTGCCAGGGGAGGTTCAGGCTGGAGGGGAGGAGAAAGTTGTTCACTGAGAGAGTCATTTGTCATTGGGATGTGCTGCCCAGGGAGGTGGTGGAGTCCCCATCCCTGGAGGTGTTCAAGAGGGGATTGGATGTGGCACTTGGTGCCATGGTCTGGTCATGAGGTCTGTGGTGACAGGTTGGACTTGATGATCCTCGAGGTCTCTTCCAACCTTGGTGATACTGTCAGACTGTGAGACTGTGACACTTGAAAGAACCTGCTTTTTACTCAGGAGAGTTTAATCAGTGCTGGAAGAAGGGGCTTTTCTTCCTCCAGCATGACTCCCTAACTCTTGCTGCTGAAGCAGAGGCAGTAGACAGTCACATCACCAACACTTCTGGAACAGCTAATTGGGCACAAGTGCCACAGATTGAAGGTTCAAAGGTCTGCACACAACTGCCAGGAGCTGGGATTGCAGTTCTGCACAGGTGAGAAAAACCCCAAACATGGCACTTAGAATCACAGAATTGTCAGGGTTGGTAGGGAGCTCAAGGCTCAGCCAGCCCCAACCCCCTGCCATGGGCAGGGACACCTCACACCACAGCAGGTTGCTCACAGCCACCTCCAGCCTGGCTGCAAACACCTCCAGGCAGGAGGCTTCCACCACCTCCCTGGGCAACCTGTGCCAGGCTCTCACCACCCTCATGGGCAACAACTTCTTCCTCACATCCAATCTCAATCTCCCCACTTCTAGTTTTGTCCATCCCCCCCAGTCCTATCCCTCCCTGACACCCTCACAAGTCCCTCCCCAGCTTTCTTGGAGCCCCCTGCAGATCCTGGAAGGCCACAATGAGGTCTCCTGGGAGCCTTCTCCTCTCTAGCCTGCACAACCCCAACTCTCTCAGGCTGTCTCCAGAGCAGAGCAGGTTGAGGGAGCTGGGGGTGTTCAGCCTGGAGAAGAGAAGGCTCCAGGCAGCCCTAAGAGCAGCCTGCCAGGACCTGAAGGGGGCTCCAAGAAGGCTGTAGAGGAACTGTTGGCAAAGGCCTGCAGGGACAGGACCAGGGGCAATGGTTTGGAATGAGAGCAGAGCAGATTTAGAATGGATGTGAGCAACAAGTTCTGCCCCAGGAGGCTGCTGGGACACTGCAAGGGGTTGCCCAGGGAGGTGGTTGAGGCCTCATGCCTGGGGATGTTGAAGGTTAGGCTGGAGAAGGCTGTGAGCAACCTGCTGTAGTGGAGGATGTCCCTGCTGAGTGCAGGGGGTTGGACTGGATGACCTCTGGAGATCTCTTCCAACCCAAACCCCTCTGTGGTCATCACACAGACAGTAGAAACACAAAGCAGGAATCAAGTTCAGGACCTGTGCAAATCACCTGGTGTAGAAATGAGCTCAGTTGTGAAGTTTACTAACAAGTGCAGAGCTGGAGCTGTAGGAGCATGAGTAAAGCCAATAGGCAGCCTCTCAGCAGCTGAGTGAATAGAGGCTCACAGCAACAAACTCCCTTTCCTAGGCAACAGAGCTAAAGCTAATGAAGGTATTTAGCAAACTTGGCAGGAAAGAAGAAAGGGCCAGGAAAGGCAAATGAGTTTAGCTTAAACCATCCAGCATGCTTGTGTTGGTGTTCAAGCTTTCCAAAGCACAGAATGCAGGAGAGACTAAAGGAAGACAAACGGAGAGGGACCTGGGGGTGCTGATTGACAGCTGCCTAAACATGAGCCAGCAGTGTGCCCAGGGGGCCAAGAAGGCCAATGGCATCCTGGCCTGCATCAGGAACAGTGTGGCCAGCAGGAGCAGGGAGGTCATTGTGCCCTGTGCTCAGCATTGGTTAGGCCACACCTTGAGTCCTGTGTCCAGTTCTGGGCCCCTCAGTTTAGGAAGGAGGTTGACTTGCTGGAAGGTGTCCAGAGAAGGGCAACAAAGCTGGGGAGGGGTCTGGAGCACAGCCCTGTGAGGAGAGGCTGAGGGAGCTGGGGTTGCTTAGCCTGCAGAAGAGGAGGCTCAGGGGAGACCTTCTTGCTCTCTACAACTCCCTGAAGGGAGGTTGTAGCCAGGTGGGGGTTGGTCTCTTCTCCCAGGCACCCAGCACCAGAACAAGAGGAGAGAGTCTCAAGCTGTGCCAGGGGAGGTTTAGGCTGGAGGTGAAGAGAAAGTTGTTCACTGAGGGAGTCATTGGTCATTGGGATGTGCTGTCCAGGGAGGTGGTGGAGTATCACAGTATCACACAGTATCACTTAGGTTGGAAAGGACCTCGAGGATCATCGAGTCCAACCTATCAACACAGACCCCATGACCAGACCATGGCACCAAGTGCCACATCCAATCCCCTCTTGAACACCTCCAGGGTCGATGACTCAACCACCTCCCTGGGCAGCACATCCCAATGCCGAATGACTCGCTCGGTGAAGAACTTTCTCCTCACCTCGAGTCTAAACCTCCCCTGGCACAGCTTGAGACTGTGTCCTCTTGTTCTGGTGCTGGCTGCCTGGGAGAAGAGGCCAACCCCCACCTGGCTACAACCTCCCTTCAGGGAGTTGTAGAGAGCAATGAGGTCTCCCCTGAGCCTCCTCTTCTCCAGGCTAAGCAACCCCAGCTCCCTCAGCCTCTCCTCACAGGGCTGTGCTCCAGACCCCTCCCCAGCTTTGTTGCCCTTCTCTGGACACATTCAAGTGTTTCGATGTCCTTCTTAAACTGAGGGGCAAAGAACTGGACACAGGACTCAAGGTGTGGCCTAAACAAAGCAGTGTACAGGGGCACTATGACCTCCCTGCTCCTGCTGGCCACACTGTTCCTGATGCAGGCCAGGATGCTATAGTCCCCATCCCTGGAGGTGTTCAAGAGGGGATTGGATGTGGCACTTGGTGCCATGGTCCAGTCATGAGGTCTGTGGTGACAGGTTGGACTTGGTGATCTTTGAGGTCTTTTCCAACCTTGGTGATACTGTGAGACTGTGAAGAGGCACTGGGAAGGCACATTAAGAGAATAAATTAAACCCAGGCCTAGAGCTGAACAAATTTCCATGGCTGCTGAGAAACATGAAGCAGCAGGAGCTCCTTTCCATTGGGGGGGATTCCTGTCCAGAGCAGGAAATCCTCCCAGGCACAGGCAGGCCCCAGCAGCAGCTGTTGTGAATGATCAGTACAGGGAGAGCAAAAAAAGTGTTATGGGACTGTTTGCAAAGGCCTGCAGGGACAGGCCCAGGGGCAATGAGAGCAGAGCAGATGGAGACTGGATGTGAGCAACAAGTTCTGTACCAGGAGGCTGCTGGGACACTGCCACAGGTTGCCCAGGGAGGTGGTTGAGGCCCCATCCCTGGAGATATCCAAGGGGAATAGGGCAAGGCTGTGAGCAACCTGCTGTAGTGGAGGCTGTCCCTGCTGAGTGCTGGGGGTTGGACTGGATGCCCTTTGGGGATCCCTTCCAGCCCAAACCATTCTATGGTTCTCTGGCTATAGAAAGAGGACCTTTAGGCTGTAACTCCCTGGCAAGAGCCAGAGCAGGAAGGAAGGCTCAGAGGCAGCACTGAGGTTCTCTCAGCTGAGTTTATTACAGGGGCAGGAGAAAATGTTCTCTGTTATTAGTTAAGATTCAGGAAGAAGCAGCTGGTGTTGTCCAAGGGGCTTGGCCCTGGGCAGCAGTTTCTTTGTTGGTGTCCTCCTAACAGTGGTGTTCACACAGGCTGTGTGCACAGCAGCCTCACAGCCCCTCCAGAGACTCCAGGCAAAGCCCTCAGAGTCTGGGGGGAGGATGTCCCTGCTGAGTGCAGGGGGTTGGACTGGATGCCCTTTCGAGGTCCCTTCCATCCCAAACCATTCTGTGACTGTGATTCTCTTCCTAGGCTGCAGAGTGACTCTTCTGGATGGAAAGGATCTTCATGCATGGAGGAGTGCCTGACACAAACCGAACTGAAATGCTAGAGGAGCATTCCAGTAAGGACAAGCAGAACAGAGGGGGCCCTGTGAAGGTCAGGGAGGAGCAGAGGGAAGTGTTAATTTAAAAAGCTTGTCAGTATACTCCAGAGCAGGAGCAGAGCAAAGCACCAATCAATAATTAACACTTCTACTCCACATGTTATCAGAGCAGCTCAAAACAGTTTGCCAGCACTAGCTCACAGGACATCTCCCTGCAGCAGACAAGCAGAGATGAATAGAGCAGAGCAGAGCAGAGCAGAGTAGAATAGAACAAACCAGGTTGGAACAGACCTTTGAGATCATCCAGTCCAACCTGTCACCCAACACCATCTGATCAACTAAATCATGGCACCAAGTGCCTCAGCCAGGCTCTTCCTAAACACCTCCAGGGATGGGGACTCCACCACCTCCCTGGGCAGCACATCCCAATGGCCAGTCTCTCTTGCTGGAAAGAACTCTCTCCTCACGTCCAGCCTGAACCTCCCCTGGCACTGCTTGAGACTGTGTCCTCTTGTTCTGGTGCTGGGTGCCTGGGAGAAGAGACCAACCCCCACCTGGCTACAACCTCCCCTTAGGTAGTTGTAGAGAGCAATGAGGTCTCTCCTGAGCCTCCTCTTCTCCAGGCTAAGCAACCCCAGCTCCCTCAGCCTCTCCTCACAGGGCTGTGCTCCAGACCCCTCCCCAGCTTTCTTGCCCTTCTCTGGACACCTTCCAGCATCTCAACCTCCTTCCTAAACTGAGGGGCCCAGAACTGGACACAGGACTCAAGGTGTGGCCTAACCAGTGCTGTGTACAGGGGCAGAATGACCTCCCTGCTCCTGCTGGCCACACTGTTCCTGATCCAGGCCAGGATGCCATTGGCCCTCCTGGCTGCCTGGGCACACTGCAGGCTCATGTTCAGCCTACCATCAACCAGCACCCCCAGGTCCCTCTCTGCCTGGCTGCTCTCAGCCACTCTGACCCCAGCCTGTAGCACTGCCTGGGGTTGTTGTGGCCAATGTGCAGCACCTGGCACTTGGATGTGTTCAATCTCCTGCCCTTGGCCTCTGCCCATCTGTCCAGCCTGGCAAGGTCCCTCTGCAGAGCCTCTCTACCCTCCAGCAGATCAACTCCTGCCCCCAGCTTGCTGTCAGCTGCACATTTACTGATGCTGGACTCCATGCCCTCCTCCAGATCATCAATGAAGATGTTAAAGAGCACAGGGCCCAGCACTGCTCCCTGGGGCACACCACTGGTGCCTGGCTGCCAGCTGGCTGTGGCACCATTCACCACCACTCTCTGGACTCAGCCTCCAGCTCAGAGTGCTGCTCTCCAAGCCAGGAGATGAAGTCCTGCTCCTGCTAGCCAGGATGTCTCCCTTCTGGGAGCACCTCATTTAGCCAATGCAATGCCCCTTATTCCCCTTCTGTTAAATGGAGATAATGACACTACCATAGAGTGCTTCAGAAGCTGAGTGGTTGCTCAATCACCACAGGTTTAGGCAGGAAAATAGCAGGCAAGGGCAATCAGACTGCAGTGGAATACACTGAACTACAGCTACCACACTGGGTAGGAACACAGCCTGGGGGGAGAAAACCTCTGTCTTGATTTGAGAGTACCCTGCAGAGGTGCTCAGCTCTGTCCCTAACTAGACACACTTCTAATTAATCACAGACTCACAGAGTATTAGGGGCTGGGAGGCACCTCCAGAGATCACCCAGTCCAAGCCCCCTGCCAGAGCAGAGCACCCAGGGCAGCTCACACAGGAACGCAGCCAGGGGGGGTTGGAAAGGCTCCAGAGCAGGAGACTCCACAGCCTCTCTGGGCAGCCTGCTCCAGGCTCCAGCACCCTCACAGCCACAAAGGTTTCCCTTCTGTTCCCCTGGCACCTCCTCTGCTCCAGCTTGCCCCCAGTGCCCCTTGTGCTGCCCTTGGCCATCCCTGAGCAGAGCCTGGCTCTGGCCTCCAGCACTGCCCTGCACATCTTGATCCCCAGCACTGAGGGCAGCCCTCAGGCTCCTCTGCTCCCAGCTCCCTCAGCCTGTGCTCACAGGGAGATGTTCCACTGCCTGCAGCAGCTTAGTGCCTCTGGGCTGGGCTCTCTCAAGCAGTTCCCTGAGGTCCTTCTTGACCTGAGGGGCCCAGAACTGGACACAGTACTCCAGATGAGGCCTGACCAGGGCAGGGGAGTGGGAGAACCTCTCTGGCCCTGCTCACCACAGCCCTTCCAATTCATCCTGGGATGGTATTGGCCTTCATGGCCACAAGTGCCCATGGCTGCCTCGTGGGCATCCTTCTGTCCACCAGGACCCCCAGGGCCTTCTCCCAGAACTGCCCTCCAACAGGTCAGTCCCCAGCCCCTCCTGGTCCACCACCAGCATTCTTGGGTACTGCCTTAACACAGAGCTCATTTTCATTACAGTAATTAGATCTGCTCCAGGAAGGAATGTGAGGAATGAAAGACTGTCCAGGGGAGCCTCTACTTCCCCAGGAACACAAAGGAGCTGGTGTGTTTAGGAGGCAGGACAGAGATCCCCAGCTCTGCAAACTCCAGAGGGAATGGTCATTCCCATTCCCATGGGAAGCTGAGCACATGAGGCTGTTTAATCCTCTCTGTGAGCTACACAGCAGTGTGCACTTACAGGCAGCAGGAAGGCTGTGAGCTGCCAGAGTGCAAAGCAGGCTTGCTGCCCACAGCTGCCTTTCCCCTTGGGCACCTCTGCTGCCCAACCCTCTCCTTGCTCTCTTGCTTTGGTTTGGGGCTCTTTTTAATGCAAAGGCCCCCAAACCAACCCTGATTAGAGAGAGCTCCTTTGTCCTTGTCTGGGGCTCGTAGAGCATGAGCCAGAGTTCCTTTGCCTAACCCTCTTCCTGATCTGACTTTTCCAGAAGGCCCCAAGACAAAGGCAGAAGTGACAGCTCCCCCCAGCCCAGCCCTCTCCCCCCCGGAGCCTGACAGGCCCTTCCAGCAGCAGATTGTCATGACAACAACCAGCCTGGAGGCCAGCCAGCCAACGAGTCTGGGGAGGAAGCAGCCAGCACAGCTCTGCAAGAGAACACTGCTGCTTTAAGCTTTGGGAGCCAAGCCCCTGAAAAGCAAGGCACCACCAACACCCCCCCAGACCCCGTGCCAGCACCGGCCCCGGGGAGCCCACCGAGCAGCCCAGGGGCTACCCAGGGGGCAGGGGCAGGCACACCTCCCTCTCCAAGGCTCTGACAGGAGTAGATCTTTGGTCCTCCTCCTTCTATGCCCAGGTGACTGCCTGGTGGATGTGGGGCAGGCTGTGGATGTGGTCTGCCTGGACCTCAGCAAGGCCTTGGACACCATCCCCCACAGCAAACTGCTGGCCAAGCTGTCAGCCCCTGGCTGGGACAGCAGCACTCTGAGCTGGGTTAGGAACTGGCTGGAGGCTGAGCCCAGAGAGTGGTGGTGAATGGTGCCACAGCCAGCTGGCAGCCAGGCACCAGTGGTGTGCCCCAGGGATCAGTGCTGGGCCCTGTGCTCTTTAACATCTTCATTGATGATGTGGAGGAGGGGATGGAGTCCAGCATCAGTAAATGTGCAGCTGACAGCAAGCTGGGGGCAGGAGTTGATCTGCTGGAGGGTAGAGAGGCTCTGCAGAGGGACCTTGCCAGGCTGGACAGATGGGCAGAGGCCAAGGGCAGGAGATTGAACGCATCCAAGTGCCAGGTGCTGCACATTGGCCACAGCAACCCCAGGCAGTGCTACAGGCTGGGGTCAGAGTGGCTGACAGCAGCCAGGCAGAGAGGGACCTGGGGGTGCTGGTTGATGGTAGGCTGAACAGGAGCCAGCAGTGTGCCCAGGCAGCCAGGAGGGCCAATGGCATCCTGGCCTGCATCAGGAACAGTGTGGCCAGCAGGAGCAGGGAGGTCATTGTGCCCCTGGACACTGCACTGGTTAGGCCACACCTTGAGTCCTGTGTCCAGTTCTGGGCCCCTCAGTTTAGGAAGGAGGTTGAGCTGCTGGAAAGTGTCCAGAGAAGGGCAACAAAGCTGGGGAGGGGTCTGGAGCACAGCCCTGTGAGGAGAGGCTGAGGGAGCTGGGGTTGCTTAGCCTGCAGAAGAGGAGGCCCAGGGGAGACCTTCTTGCTCTCTCCAACTCCCTGCAGGGAGGTTGTAGCCAGGTGGGGGTTGGTCTCTTCTCCCAGGCAGCCAGCACCAGAACAAGAGGACACAGTCTCAAGCTGTGCCAGGGGAGGTATAGACTGGAGGTTAGGAAGAAGTTCTACACAGAGAGAGTGATTGCCCATTGGAATGGGCTGCCTGGGGAGGTGGTGGAGTCACTATCATTGGAGGTGTTCAGGAGGAGACTTGATGGGGTGCTTGGTGCCATGAGTTAGTTGATTAGGTGGTGTTGGATTGGTTGATGGGTTGGACACGGTGATCTTGAAGGTCTCTTCCAACCTGGTTTATTCTATGTATTCCTAGACAATTCAGCAGGGTGACCCTTTCAGCCCTTCCCTGTGGAGCCAAAGCTCCTGAGCTTGGCAGCAGAGTGGCACAGGAGAGTGAGAGATCACACTGCCAACAGCTCTGCTCTGGTGGCATTGCTGTGCTGTGCTTTCCCTCTCCCCCCTCAGAGCTGTCAAGAGCCTTTCTTGTCCTGTTAAGCTCACAATCATGTTCTCTTCCACAAAGGACCAAATCATCACTGCAGCTATATATTAAAATAGTTCTCCTTCAGCTTCCCCAATTTCTCCTTCCTTCACACCCTGCTTTCTCTCTCGTCACAGAACGGGTTGGGTTGGAAGAGACCTTAAAGCTCACCCAGTTCCAACCCCCTGCCATGGGCAGGGACACCTCACACCAGCCCAGGTTGCTCAAGGCCTCATCCACCCTGGCCCTGAACACCTCCAGGCAGGGGGCACCCACAAGCCCTCCCTGGGCGACCTGTGCCAGTGTCTCTCTACCCTCACCGCCTTCCTTGTCTCCAGTCTCACCCTCCCCCCATCCAGCTCAAAGCCCTCTGCAGCAATGTTCAGCAATAAATGAAGTGCTATGAGTTCTTTGTTCACCTCTGCAACACTACTTAGATATGCTAAATACCTGAGGGAAACGTTGGAAGGATTAAGCAGGCCATGTCTGAACAGCATTTTGAACAAGTCAGGTCTGGGAAGCTATTAAGGCTGCTGGAGATGTGGAAGCCTCAGCCAGCTTGCACTGAACTGACAAGAAACCCTGTGTGAGTCATGTGAGATCTCAAAGATAGGGAAGCAGAGCTGCTGATAGACAAATGGACCTCCCACCAGCCCAGGTTGCTCAAGGCCTCATCCAGCCTGGTCTTGAACACCTCCAGGGAGGGGCCATCCATGACCTCCATGGGCAGCCTGTTCCAGTGTCTCCCTGCCCTCTCTGTGTCAAGGATTTCTTCCTCATGTCTCCTCTGTTCTTCTCCAGCAGCTTCCTCTCCTAGGCCCAAGCACATGGCATCTCCCCTGCAAACAGCCCCCACCCCTACTTTTTAGAAGCACAGAATCAATAAGGCTGGAAGAGACCTCAAAGATCATCAGGTCCAACCTGTCACCCAACACCTCCTGACTAGTAAGCCAGAAGAAATGCAAGTCCTTGACACAGATGCCACAAGCAGACTCCCTGCCTCTCCCTCCAGCAACTCTTTTTGACCTACCTGAGACATGAGGACTCAAGGTTGCCTTGGCTTTGCCAGTTCTCAGCCACACAGGCTGGACAGCCTCCCTCAACCTGGAGAAATCAGGCCCAGCACACATGGCAAGTGGTCTGCAGGTTGTTTTCCAGCCCTCCCAAGCCCTGAGTCACCAACCAGCCTGATCCTGTCTGTTCATGCCAGCAGCATCCTGCTGTGCCTCTGCCTACTCAGACCTCTCAGTAGTCTCTCAGGCAGCTCCAGCAGGTGATGCCCACCACACAGAAGGGGCTAAGCTCAGGTGGCTCAGGCTTTTTAAAGCACCATGGCACTGAGAACAGAAAAGCAAGCTGAGGAGCACTGCAGGCAGACTTCCAGCAGAAGTCAACAAGAAAAAACAAGTCAGGGATTTTGTCCTGAGCCCTTTCACAGGACTCAATGAGGAGCAACTGCCAAACACAAAATGTTGTTCTCCTCCTCATCCTTGGCTCCACATGGATTTACTTGACTGGAAGCCAGACAGGCTGCTGAAGCAGGTTTACTATTGACCCTCCAGGTCCAATCTCTCTCTTGGGGAAGGCATTCAGTCAGTGAGGCATGTTCCCTGCCCTGCACAGCACAGCTGTCTGCTCAGCACAGTGGGCAATGCATTCACACTCCCCATGCTTCACCCTCCTTGTCTGCAGGCTGAGGGAGGCCCAGCCTGTGCTGGGTTACACCCATCCTCCATGGAGGCTCAAAGAACCCAGGCCCCAGGTGCACAAACCAAACTTGATCCAGGTGGGTAGAGTGAGAGAACCTCCTCGCAGGAGGAGCAGTCCCCTGGGTCAGAGGTAGTCTATTCCACTCCCCCCCATCCTGCCCAGCAAGCCTGTCCAAAGGGCAGACGCAGACACAGAACCATAGAATCAATCAGGTTGGAAAAGACCTCAGAGCTCATCCAGTCCAACCTCTCACCCAGCACCTCCTGACAAACAAACCATGGCTCCAAGTGCCACATCCAATCCCCTCTTGAACACCTCCAGGGATGGGGACTCCACCACCTCCCTGGGCAGCACATTCCAATGGGCAATCTCTCTTGCTGGGAAGAACTTTCTCCTCAGCTCCAGCCTGAACCTCCCCTGGCACAGCTTGAGATTGTGTCCTCTTGTTCTGATGCTGGGTGCCTGGGAGAAGAGACCAACCCCCACCTGGCTACAACCTCCCTGCAGGGAGTCAAAGAGAGCAAGAAGGTCTCCCCTGAGCCTCCTCTTCTCCAGGCCAAGCAACCCCAGCTCCCTCAGCCTCTCCTCACAGGGCTGTGCTCCAGAATCCTCCCCAGCTTTGTTGCCCTTCTCTGCACACCTTCCAGCAGCTCAACATCTTTCCTAACCTGAGGGGCCCAGAACTGGACACAGGACTCAAGGTGTGGCCTAACCAGTGCTGAGCACAGGGCACAATGACCTCCCTGCTCCTGCTGGCCACACTCTTCCTGATGCAGTCCAGGATGCCCTTGGCCCTCTTGGCCCCCTGGGCACACTGCTGGCTCATGTTCAGGCAGCTGTCAATCAGCACCCCCAGGTCCCTCTCTGCCTGGCTGCTCTCAGCCACTCTGACCCCAGCCTGTAGCACTGCCTGGGGTTGTTCTGACTGAAGTCCAGCACCTGGCACTTGCTCTTTTACTGCTCTCTCTTTGCCCTGCATCACCTGCTCAAGAGAGAGTTGATCTGCTGCTGCTGCCTCCTGCATTTGCCCACATGGTGGTGGCCTACCTCAGGTTGGACTCGATGATCTTTGAGGTCTCTTCCAACCTTAGTGATACTGTGAGACTGTCCAAGCTGCATCCAGGCTCTTCTAAGGAACTGAATCCACTTGCATCCAGGTAATACAAGGCCATCTGGGCTTGGTTTTGTATGTTTTCCTATCTATCCTTCTCCTTTACCTTTGTAAACCTAACCTGCTGCTGCTGTGTGAAGGTTTGATTAAATAATCACCTTTCTTTTTGTTAAAAAAAACTATGTTAAAAAATTACAGTAGGCTGAACATGAGGCAGCAGTGTGCCCAGGGGGCCAACAAAGCCAGTGGCAGTGTGGCCAGCAGGAGCAGGGAGGTCATTCTGCCCTGTGCTCAGCACTGGTTAGGCCACACCTTGAGTCCTGTGTCCAGTTCTGGGCTCCTCAGTTTCAGAAGGACATTGAGAGACTTGAAGGTGTCCAGAGAAGGGCAACAAGGCTGGGGAGGGGTCTGGAGCACAGCCCTGTGAGGAGAGGCTGAGGGAGCTGGGGTTGCTTAGCCTGCAGAAGAGGAGGCTCAGGGGAGACCTCATTGCTCTCTCCAACTCCCTGAAGGGAGGCTGTAGCCAGGTGGGGGTTGGTCTCTTCTCCCAGGCACCCAGCACCAGAACAAAGGGACACAGTCTCAAGCTGTGCCAGGGGAGGTTTAGGCTGGAGGGGAGGAAGAAGTTCTTCCCAGCAAGAGAGTCTGGCCATTGGGATGTGCTGCCCAGGGAGGTGGTGGAGTCCCCATCCCTGGAAGTGTTTAAAAGGAGCCTGGCTGAGGCACTTGGTGCCATGGTTTAGTTGATCAGATGGTGCTGGGGGATAGGTTGGACTGGATGTTCTCTGAGGTCTTTTCCACCCTGGTTAATCCTGTTCTATTCTATTATCTTGTACTTCCAAATTGATTCCAGAGCATTTCTTTCATTAATTTTCCTCTCCTTTTCCCTACCTGCTCTTTGGTTTCCTTTACCATGAAAGGGAAGGGGAAGAATCTCAATCTGCTGCCACTGGGGCTTTTAGACTTCAGTTACAGCTCCAACCAGCACCCAGCTCCAGCCAGCACCCAGCAAGCCAACACAAGCAGTCAGACTTGCTCCTGAGGCTGCTGGGTGTGTGAGGAGGGCAGGGGCCCTGTCCTACCTGGGGGGCTGTCGCAGCTCTCCTCGTCGCTGTTGTCCTGGCAGTTGTTCTGGCTGTCGCAGACGAAGCTCTTGTCAATGCAGAGACCATTCCTGCAGTGGAAGCGGGCAGTGGAGCACAGCAAGGGGTTTGCTGCTGCAGAGAGAAAGGCAGAGGTTAGGGGTTGGAAGGGACTTTTGAGGATGAGTCCAAGACCCCTGCCAGAGCAGGAGCAGAGAATCCAGCACAGGTCACACAGGAACACATCCAGACAGGGCTGGGAAGGCTCCAGGGAAGGAGACTCCACAACCTCTCTGGGCAGCCTGCTCCAGGGCTCTGGGACCCTCACAGGGAAGAAGTTCCTCCTCGTGCTGAGCTGGAACCTCCTGGGCTGGAGTTTATAGCCATTGCCCCTTGTCCTATCCCAGGGCACAGTGAGCAGAGCCTGTCCCTGTCCCCTCCCTCCTGACCCCCAGCCCTCAGCTATTGATAGACATTGATCAGATCCCTCTCAGCCTTCTCCTCTGCAGACTCAACAGCCCCAGGGCTCTCAGCCTCTCCTCCCCAGGCAGTGCTGCAGTCCCTTCAGCAGCCTTGGAGCCTCCCTTGGACTCTCTCCAGCAGATCCCTGTCCCTCTTGAACTGGGCAGCCCAGAACTGGATGCAATATTCCAGGTGAGGTCTCCCCAGGGCACAGCAGAGGGGGAGCAGAACCTCCCTGGCTCTGCTGGCCACAGTCCTCTGAATGCAGCCCAGGATCCCCTTGGCCTTCTTGGCCCCCAGGGCACATTGCTGTCCCATGCAGAACTTGCTGCCCCCCAGCACTCCCAGGTCCTTCTCCAGGGGGCTGCTCTCCAGCAGATCCCCTCCCAGCCTGTCCTGCTGCAGTTTATTCTTCCTCCCCAGGTGCAGGACTCTGCTCTCATCCTTGTTGACCCTCATGAGGTTCCTCTCTGCCCAGCTCTCAGCCTGTCCAAGTCTCTCTGAATGGCTGCACAGCCTCAGCTGTCTCAGCCAAGCCTCCCAGTTTGGGATCATCAGCAAACCTGCTGAGCAGACTCTCTGTCCCCTCATCAATGTTACTGATGAAGATGTTGAACAGCACTTCTCTCACCCAGGCAGGGAAACAGCCCTTAGGCAATGAGCAGCAGGTCACAACTCAGCTGCTGGTCAGCATTCCTGAGCCTGCTTGGCAACCAAACCCACCCTGTCTCTCTAAACAGGGAGACATGAAGCTCCTAATGCCTGCAAGATCCATCACCATTAGCAGGGACTCAGTCCACCCACAGTTGTGAAAGCCTTCTGTTCACTTGCATGAGTCCCTGCCAGGATGACTGCTGGGTGCTGAGCATTTGCTGATGCTGGAGGCATATGGAAGGGAGCACTGCCTGCCACCAATGCTGCCTGGTGCTCCCCACTTACAGGAAACTCAGCTGAGCTGAAATTTCCCCTTCTAAGCCAACAACCTCAGCTGAGAACTGCCAGGCAGTGATTGATTTTACCTCTTCTTCTCTCTTTCCCCCTCCCCCCACCTTCCCCACCCCACTCACTCTTCTGAACTGCTCCCATGGCTGTGCTGGCATTTCTCAGCTCCTTAGTGGTTGAGCTTAACTCCTTGGTAAGGGTGAAATGCACACCCAGGGGCACTGCATGCACCCAGCCAATCCTGCCACAGAAGGCACAGTGCACACAGAGCAAAGGCAGCACAGGTCTCCAGCAGACTCATTGAGCTGCAGAGGTCTTCTCACCCTGAACCCAGCAGTAAATATGCTGAAAGATCACAGAACCCTAGAGGGGTTTGGGTTGGAAGGGAGCTCCAAAGGGCATCCAGCCCAACCCCCTGCACTCAGCAGGGACATCCTCCACTACAGCAGGCTGCTCACAGCCTTCTCCAGCCTCACCTTGGAGAGCTCCAGGCATGGGGCCTCAACCACCTCCTTGGGCAACCTCCTGCAGTGTCCCAGCAGCCTCCTGGGGCAGAACTTGTTGCTCACATCCAATCTCAATCTGCTCTGCTCTCATTCCAAACCATTGCCCCTGCTCCTGTCCCTGCAGGCCTTTGCCAACAGTCCCTCTGCAGCCTTCTTGGAGCCCCCTTCAGGTCCTGGCAGGCTGCTCTTAGGGCTGCCTGGAGCCTTCTCTTCTCCAGGCTGAACACCCCCAGCTCCCTCAGCCTGGCCTCCTGGCAGAGCTGCTCCAGCCCCCTGTTCATCTTGGTGGCCTCCTCTGGAGCCTCTCCATCAGGTCCCCTGTCCTTCCTGTCCAGAGCTGGACGCAGCAGTGCAGGTGAGGCCTCTCAGACAGAGGGCCAGGATCCCCTCTCTCCATCTGCTGGCCACGCTGCTTTGGGTAATCCTTCCCTGAGCAATGTTTGCACCCTCCCAGTGCAGCACACCTTCCAAGAGAGCCCTTGTTCAGCTGAGAGGTGCATAATTCAGCAGTTTCTAGTATCTCCTCACCAATCAGTCTCTTTGTCCCTTCATCACTTCTGGCACTGTGCTGTGAGCTCCTGCCAGCGTTGTTAATGAGGCGACTGAACCAGAACCCAGCTTTCCACTCGGGGACCTTCAAAAGGAGCTGCTGAGATGCCTTGGCTGCTTCAAAGTGCTCCTCTGCCACACTAACAAAGGGGATTACAGCTCCCAAACACCAACTGCCTCCCTGATTTTCATTCCTTAAAGGAAGGTCTGCCTTTAAAGAGTCTTTAAAACACACCATCAACCTTTAAAGCACACAACCTGTGTGACAAACACAGACCCAGCTCCTCCAGCTCCACAGAGCCATGTCTATCATGACCCTGATGAACCTCCTTTGGGCTCCCACTGCTGCCCAGGAGCACTGCACCTTCATTTCCCAGGTCACTTCAGGACCTGCAGTTCCTCTGCCTAAGCACAGCAGTTGGACATGCCAGGAAACAGCAAGAGAAATGGGGAGCAGAGCGGCAGCAGCTGTAAGGTCCTCTTGGAGCTCCACCCTTACAAGCTGATGAGAAATGATGCCATTTATAACCAGCTTCATGAGCACTGCCACCTGAGCCCTGCCACTTCTCAGGCCACCACCTCAAGGAGGCTTAAAGCACTTCTGCCAAAGTCTGTCTTGCTGAAGCATAGCCCCAAGTAGAATAGAATAGACCAGGTTGGAAGAGACCTTCAAGATCATCGTGCCCAACCTATCATCCAACACCACCTAATCAACCAACCCATGGCACCAAGCACCCCATCAAGTCTCCTCCTAAACACCTCCAGGGATGGGGACTCCACCACCTCCCCAGGCAGCCCATTCCAATGGGCAATCTCTCTTGCTGGGAAGAATTTCTTCCTCACCTCCAGCCTAAGCCTCCCCTGGTACAGCCTGAGACTGTGTCCTCTTGTTCTGGTGCTGGGTGCCTGGGAGAAGAGACCAACCCCCACCTGGCTACAACCTCCCTTCAGGGAGTTGGAGAGAGCAATGAGGTCTCCCCTGAGCCTCCTCTTCTCCAGGCTAAGCAACCCCAGCTCCCTCAGCCTCTCCTCACAGGGCTGTGCTCCAGAGCCCTCCCCAGCTTTGTTGCCCTTCTCTGGACACCTTCCAGCAGCTCAACCTCCTTCCTAAACTGAGGAGCCCAGAACTGGACACAGGACTCAAGGTGTGGCCTAACCAGTGCAGTGCACAGGGGCACAATGACCTCCCTGCTCCTGCTGTTCCTGATGCAGGCCAGGATGCCATTGGCCCTCTTGGCTGCCTGGGCACACTGCAGGCTCATGTTCAGCTGCTGTTCACCAGCACCCCCAGGTCCCTCTCTGGTGCCTGGCTGCCAGCTGGATGAGACACCAGTCATTCCCTTAGCCTTCAGTCATCTCTCTCTAGCTCCACTGGCTTCACAGAGAGGTTCTCTCCTTCCATGCTCTCCCCAGGGGCCAAACCAGACTCTCTAGGCCCACAACTGATGGTGCCTTCAAAAAGTGTTCACAGAGGCACAGAATGGTTTTGGTTGAAGAAACCCTTTCACACCACTGAGCCCAACTATCCTCTAGCTGTACCCAGCTTGGTGCTAAGCCAGGGCCCTCAGCACCACATCTCTGCCTCTCTGAAATACCTCCAGGGCTGGGGATTCAGCCACCTCCACAGGCAGCCTGTGAGAACCCTTTCAGTGAAGTTTCTTCTAATCTCCAACCCTAAGCTCCCCTGGGGCTACTTGAGGCCATTTCCTCTCTTCCTATCACTTGTTCCTAGGGAGAAATGACCAACCCCCACCTGGCTGCCTCCTCCTTTCAGGGTGTTGTAGAGAGTGAGAAGGTCTCCCCTCAGCCTCCCTTTCTCTCAGGCTAACCAACCCCAGCTCCCTCAGCTGCTCCTCACCAGTCCTGCTCTCCAGACCCTTCAGCAACCTCACTGTCCATCTCTGGAAATGCTCCAGCACCTCAGTGTGCTTCTTGAGGACCTGTGAGGGCCCCACAGCTGACCTCAGGACTCAAGGTGTGGCTTCAGCAGTTATGAGTACAGGGGGACAATCCCTGCCCTGCTCCTGCTGGTCACACCATTGCTAATCCAGGGCAGGATGCTGCAGGCAAAAGCACACCACCACCAAAGGAAGTCCTCCCAGAAGCAGCTGTGATAGATCACTGTAAAGATCACCCCTCTTGTTCTATCTGAAAGCTGGTGTCTGTTGTCCTCCTCTTGACCTTTAAAATGTCGTTAAGAGGAAAAAAAATCAGCCTGCTCCAACAAGAGGATGAGCAAGTATTTGCTGCCAGCTTCTGCCTCCAGCCCCATGCTAGGCTGAGCTGTGCAAAGGGCAGCAGTGCCCCTGGATGGAAGGTGACCTTTGCCTGCTGTGGGAGTCATCCCTGAGGCCTTCTCTTCTCCGGGCTGAACACCCCCAGCTCCCTCAGCCTGGCCTCCTGGCAGAGCTGCTCCAGCCCCCTGACCATCTTGGTGGCCTCCTCTGGAGCTTCTCCATCAGGTCCATGTCCTTGCTGTGCTGAGGGCTCCACTCATATTCTTCAGTGACAGGGAACAGCTAAAGAAAACCTAAACCATTTAAAGTCCTATTTAACATTTGCCCAAGTTGAATCATTAAAGGTTGGAAGAGATAAGTCCATCCACTGACCCAGCACCATCCTGCCCACTAAATCATGGCTCATAGTGTCACATTTCCATGTTCTCTAAACACCTCCAGAGATGTAGGCTCCACCAGACCCCCTGGGCAGCCTGCTCCAGTGCCTCACAACTCCTTCCAATAGCCAACCTAAACCTTCCCTCTCACTTGTTACTGGTTAGGTTGCCCAGGGAGGTGGTGGAAGCCTCCTGCCTGGAGGTGTTTGCAGCCAGGCTGGAGGTGGCTGTGAGCAACCTGCTGTGGTGTGAGGTGTCCCTGGCCATGGCAGGGGGTTGGAACTGGCTGAGCCTTGGGGTGCCTTCCAGCCCTGACAGTTCTGTGATTCGGCTTTGGGGAAGAGACCATCACCCAGCTCAGTACAACCTCCTTTCAGGGAGCTGTAGATTGGAGTACAGAGAAGCTGTGCAAAGCATCCAAGCAGCCTAAATCTCATTTCAGAGTTACAAAGGGGCTTGAAGAAGTATCCCATGGATGTTACATACAAAAGGAGGCTGAGCTGCACCTCGCAGCAAACCCCAGCACAATCACAGGATCAAGCAGGCTGGAAGAGACCTCCAGGATCATCAGGTCCAACCTGTCACCCAACCCTATCTAACCAGCTAGACCATGGCACTAAGTGCCTCATCCAGTCTCTTCTTAAACACCTCCAGGCTGGTGCAAAGCCAGGGCCCTCAGCACCACATCTCTGCCTCTCTGAAGCACCTCCAGGGATGGGGATTCGAATAGCCACCTCCCTGGGCAGCCTGTGCCAGGCTTTGAGAACCCTTCCAGTGAAAAAGTTCCTATTAATGGCCACCCTGAGCCTCGCCTGGTGCAACCTGAGGCCATTTCCTCTCTTACTATTGCTTGTTACTACAGAGAAGAGACCAACCCCCACCTCTCTTCAGCCTCCCTCACAAGGTGAGAAGCACAGGGGGAAGATGTGACTGGCAGACTAAAGGCTGAGGAGGGCTTCCTTTCCAAGGGGGATTAGAGGGGATCACAGAATTAACCAGGTTGGAAAAGACCTTTGAGGTCATCAAGTCCAACCTATCACCCAACACCATCTGATCAACTAAACCATGGCACCAAGTGCCTCAGTCTCTGTTTGAACACCTCCAGGGATGGTGACTTCACCACCTCCCTGGGCAGCACATCCCAGTGGCCAATCTCTCTTGCTGGGAAGAATTTCTTCCTCACCTCCAGCCTAAACCTCCCCTGGCACAGCTTGAGACTGTGTCCTCTTGTTCTGGTGCTGCTTGCCTGGGAGAAGAGACCAACCCCCACCTGGCTACAACCTCCCTTCAGGGAGTTGGAGAGAGCAAGAAGGTCTCCCCTGAGCCTCCTCCTCTCCAGGCTAAGCAACCCCAGCTCCCTCAGCCTCTCCTCACAGGGCTGTGCTCCAGACCCCTCCCCAGCTTTGTTGCCCTTCTCTGGACACATCTGAGCATCTCAACATCTTTCTTAAGCAGAGAGGCCCAGAAGTGGGCACACAGGGAGCTGCAGTGCAGGCAGCTGGCACTCACTGCAGTTCTCCTCGTCGCTGCCGTCGGGACAGTCCTCGAAGCCGTTGCAGCGGAAGCGGCCGATGATGCAGTGGATCCCGCTGGCGCAGGGGAAGAACGTGGCACCACACCTGGACTTGGCCTTTGCTGGGGGAAGAGGAGACAGGAGAAGGCAGAGGTGAGGGAAATCATTTACAGGGATCAGAGATTCTGGCAGTCTCACAGTCTCACAGTATCACCAAGATTGGAAGAGACCTCGAGGATCATCAAGTCCAACCTATCAACACAGACCTCATGGCCAGACCATGGCACCAAGTGCCACATCCAGTCCCCTCTTGAACACCTCCAGGGACGGGGACTCCACCACCTCCCTGGGCAGCACATCCCAATGACCAATTACTCTTTCTGGGAAGAACTTTCTCCTCACCTCCAGCCTAAACCTCCCCTGGCACAGCTTGAGACTGTGTCCTCTTGTTCTGGTGCTGGCTGCCTGGGAGAAGAGACCAACCCCCACCTGGCTACAACCTCCCTTCAGGGAGTTGTAGAGGGCAATGAGGTCTCCCCTGAGCCTCCTCTTCTCCAGGCTAAGCAACCCCAGCTCCCTCAGCCTCTCCTCACAGGGCTGTGCTCAAGGCCTCTCCCCAGCCTTGTTGCCCTTCTCTGGACACCTTCAAGTCTCTCAATGTCCTTCTGAAACTGAGGGGCCCAGAACTGGACACAGGACTCAAGGTGTGGCCTAACCAGTGCTGAGCACAGGGCACAATGACCTCCCTGCTCCTGCTGGCCACACTGTTCCTGATGCAGGCCAGGATGCCCTTGGCCCTCTTGGCCCCCTGGGCACACTGCTGGCTCATGTTCAGGCAGCTGTCAATCAGCACCCCCAGGTCCCTCTCTGCCTGGCTGCTCTCAGCCACTCTGACCCCAGCCTACATGTAGCTCTGCCTGGGGTTGCTGTGGCCAACAAGCTGTGCCTTGAAAGTTTTGCACAGATCTTGAAGGGAAAGTAGTAGAATGTAAACAAATCCCCACTGGGTGCCACAAGGGAAAGGATGATGAGCTCTAAACAATCCCATTGGAGGGATAACAAACACAAGCTGGTGAACTAACTCTCCCTCTTTTGGACTCCCTCCCCCTGGCTGGTGCTTCTGCTGGCTCTTGGCTGACCTTGGCTGCATTGCTTGGGTTTGGCTAAGTACCAACAAACAACAACTCTGCTCTATGGTGAACAGGAGGGTGGGGAGCAGGGAGGGGAAGCTGTTGCTGGCACCCCTGGTTTGTCCAGGGGGGTGCAGTGCTGTCTATAGACTGTAAACAGCTGTAAGTGTCTGCAGATATTGTGTATTTTGGACATACTCATTGCAGTCCATTGCAGATTGTGCTTGTAAATACAGCTTCATTTGCTTCCAGCTGAGCTGCTCTGCCAAGTGCCTGCTGGGGGAAACTTTCAACCCACCAGAGAGATGCTCTGGTAGCAGGACAGGCTGGGGGGCAGCAGCAGAGGGGGCCTTGCAAGCTCTGCATTCAACTGCTGCCGGGTGTCTGCGAGCTTTCACCTTACCTAGGCTGAGCTTTCCTCCAGTTCTGTAGGGCTTCCAGAGTGACTGAAACCTTCCACCTCCCAACCCCTGAGACCTTCCACCTCCCAACCCCTGAGACCCTCCACCTCCCAACCCGAGACCTTCCACCTCCCAACCCCTCAATCCTTCCACCTCCCAACCCCTCAATCCTTCCACCTCCCAACCCCTGAGACCTTCCACCTCCCAACCCCTCAATCCTTCCACCTCCCAACCCCTGAGACCTTCCACCTCCCAACCCCTCAAACCCTCCACCTCCCAACCCCTGAGACCTTCCACCTCCCAACCCCTCAAACCTTCCACCTCCCAACCCCTCAGACCTTCCACCTCCCAACCCCTCAAACCTTCCACCTCCCAACCCCTGAGACCTTCCACCTCCCAACCCCTCAAACCTTCCACCTCCCAACCCTGAACCTTTCAAACTTCAAACCAGTCAGACTTCCTCTCCAACCAGAACTAAACTGCTCTCTGCTCTGGAGTACAAGTCTGTACTTTTCACAAGCAATTACTTGGAACTGTCCCTTACAGGTCCACCTGAATTTCACTAACTTAGAAATGGGGGAGGGAAAATACTAAAGCAGAGGGTCACAAAACCCAAGAGTGTCTGACTCCCCTGGGCACAGAAGACATTCCAAACATCATTGCCCCAGGCCCTGTGCTCTTTAACATCTTCATTGATGATCTGGAGGAGGGCATTGAGTCCATCAGCAGTAAATGTGCAGATGACAGCAAGCTGGGGGCAGGAGTTGATCTGCTGGAGGGTAGAGAGGCTCTGCAGAGGGACCTTGCCAGGCTGGGCAGATGGGCAGAGGCCAAGGGCAGGAGATTGAACACATCCAAGTGCCAGGTGCTGCACATTGGCCACAGCAACCCCAGGCAGTGCTACAGGCTGGGGTCAGAGTGGCTGAGAGCAGCCAGGCAGAGAGGGACCTGGGGATGTTGGTTGATGGTAGGCTGAACAGGAGCCTGCAGTGTGCCCAGGCAGCCAGGAGGGCCAATGGCATCAGGAACAGTGTGGCCAGCAGGAGCAGGGAGGTCATTCTGCCCCTGTACACTGCACTGGTTAGGCCACACCTTGAGTCCTGTGTCCAGTTCTGGGCTCCTCAGGTTAGGAAGGAGGTTGAGCTGCTGGAAGGTGTCCAGAGAAGGGCAACACAGCTGGGGAGGGGTCTGGAGCACAGCCCTGTGAGGAGAGGCTGAGGGAGCTGGGGTTGCTTAGCCTGCAGAAGAGGAGACTCAGGGGAGACCTCATTGCTCTCTCCAACTCCCTGAAGGGAGGTTGGAGCCAGGTGGGGGTTGGTCTCTTCTCCCAGGCAGCCAGCACCAGAACAAGAGGACACAGTCTCAGGCTGTGCCAGGGGAGGTTTAGGCTGGAGGTCAGGAGGAAGTTCTACACAGAGAGAGTGATTGCCCATTGGAATGTGCTGCCCAGGGAGGTGGTGGAGTCCCCATCCCTGGAGGTGTTCAGGAGGAGACTTGATGGGGTGCTTGGTGCCATGGGTTAGTTGATTAGGTGGGGTTGGATGATAAGTTGGACACCATGATGTTGAAGGTCTCTTCCAACCTGGTTTATTCTATTTCCATTCCATTCCATTCCATTCCATTCCATTCCATTCCATTCCATTCCATTCCATTCCATTCCATAAGTCCAGGAGGTAGACACCTCAGCGAGTCCTGAGGCAGCAGACAACTCGCAGAGGCAAAGGTCTAGCTGGAGAAGTCATAGCTGACCCTCAACCTGCAGCTCTGTGTCATGCTGAGGCCACAAACACTAAACACCAGCAAAGGTTGAGGCTCTGCCAACAGTCCCTCTGCAGCCTTCTTGGAGCCCCCTTCAGGTCCTGGCAGGCTGCTCTTAGGGCTGCCTGGAGCCTTCTCTTCTCCAGGCTGAACACCCCCAGCTCCCCCACGCTGTCCAGGAGAAAACCAAAGGAAAGCCAGCTGCAGCTCTGCCTGTTTGGGACAGCCATGATTGATGCACAACCCCATGGCAGTCCAGACTGGCAGTGGCAGCCAGGAAGCCAGAAGGGCCTTTCCGAGGCGCAGTGATTGGCTGCCTGCGCCCCTGGCTGCTCAGCAGAGCCAAGGCTGACTCCCCAGCAGGACTCTCTCTTCCAAGCTCCAATTCCAGACAGATGCATTTCTCACATGGTGAGCATGAATGCAGGGAACAAGAGCAAGCAGGCATGGCTGAGTCCAAGGCACGTCCCCTCCGCCCTGCAGACCTCCACTGGGGGACTTCTGCTTTATTTTCCATGTGACATCATCTTCCCTCTCCTCTGGCACAGCCCTCCCCAGCCCTTCAAGCAAGTCTTGTTTAGTCATTACTCCTAAAGCTCCTATGGAAAGCACAAGAATTCATTTCTTCCTGAGCAAAAAGGCAGCTTCCCCCTCTGCAAGGAGCCCAGCTGATGCTCTCTACACATCCATTTTCTGCAGGTCTTCAGCACCCTCACAGGTAACACAAATGTACACCAGGATCACAGACAGGCTTGGGGTGGAAGGGAGCTCCAAAGGGCATCCAGTCCAACCCCCTGCACGATGGTTCAGTTGGTAGTGCATTAAGACCCTTAATGGGAAGGTTGTGAGTTCAAGCCTGCAGTGGGCAGTAGTGTCCTCCCTACTCTAGTCATGAGGTCTGTGGTGACAGGTTGGACTCGATGATCTTTGAGGTCCCTTCCAACCTTAGGCATACTGAATACTGAATACTCAGCAGGGACATCCTCCACTACAGCAGGTTGCTCACAGCCTTCTCCAGCCTCACCTTGAACACCTCCAGGCATGGGGCTTCAATTCCCTCCCTGGGCAACCTCTTGCAGTGTCCCAGCAGCCCCCTGGTGCAGAACTTGTTGCTCACATCATAACACTATGGAATACAAGCAGGATAAATGCAAGATATTATCCTGTTCAGGCCAACAGCTGAGCTAAGTCCTAGCCTAGTTAATACTAACAGTTATTTGGGGCTAGTTAGAATACAGAATCAACCAGGCTGGAAAAGACCTCAGAGATCCTCCAGTCCAACCTCTCACCCAGCACCATCTGATCAACTCAACCATGGCACCAAGTGCCTCAGCCAGGCTCTTCTTAAACACCTCCAGGGATGGGGACTCCACCACCTCCCTGGGCAGCACATCCCAGTGGCCAATCTCTCTTGCTGGGAAGAATTTCTTCCTGACCTCCAGCCTAAGCCTCCCCTGGTACAGCCTGAGACTGTGTCCTCTTGTTCTGGTGCTGGCTGCCTGGGAGAAGAGACCAACCCCCACCTGGCTACAACCTCCCTTCAGGGAATTGTGGACAGCAAGAAGGTCTCCCCTGAGCCTCCCTCTGCTCCAGGCTAAGCAACCCCAGCTCCCTCAGCCTCTCCTCACAGGGCTGTGCTCCAAGCTTGTGCTGTTAATTGCTGTTTGGACCCCACAGTACTTTCAGTTCAGCTCTCACAGGGAAATGCAGCACCAACTGCAGGCATTCAGTTAGCTGAGTAGGGAAGGCAAATGCATCTCTTGCTGGCTCAGGGAGCTGGCTTCCCAGGCCTTTCTCACAGGGTGTCATGGGGAACACCACTTCCTCTGCTTGCTTTTTCCTATCTACTTAAATTCTATTCCCAGGATGAAATCCACCCAACAGTCTTCAGTTCAAGACAGAATCACAGCATGGAGGTGGTTGGAAGGGACCTCTGGAGATCACCCAGTCCAAGCCCCCTGCTAAAGCAGGGTCACCCACAGCAGGGCCACAAGGCCCAGAGTGGTTTGGAATCTTTCCAGAGCAGGAGACTCCACAACCAGGGGACTCCAGGCCAGTCAGTCTCACCTCTGTGCCTGGAAAGATCATGGAGCAGATCCTCCTGGAGGCACTACTGGCTCAGAAGAATAGTGAAGAGGTGATTGGGACCAGTCAGCATGGCTTCACCAAGGGCAAATCCTGCCTGACCAACCTGGTGGCCTTCTATGAGCAGGTGACAACATCAGTAGCTGAGGGGAGAGCAACTGATGTCGTTTCCCTGGGCCTGAGCAAAGCCTTCGACACTGTCCCGCACCACATCCTGGTCTGCAGGCTGGTGACACATGGGTGTGATGGGTGACCACCAGATGGATAAGGAACTGGCTTGGTGGCCAACGAGTGGCTGTCCATGGGTCCATGTGCCAGTGGAGGCCAGGGACAAGCAGAGTCCCTCAGGGATCAGTCCTGGGCCCAGGCTTGTTCAACATCTTTGTGGGTGCCATGGACAGTGGCACTGAGTGCACCCTCAGCAGGTTTGCTGATGACACCAAGCTGTGTGGGGCAGCAGGCAGCTGGAGGGAAGGGATCCATCCAGAGGGACCTGGACAGGCTGCAGAGGTGGGCACAAGCCAACCTCAGGAGGTTCAACAAGAGCAAGGGCAGGGTCCTGCAGCTGGGTGGAGGCAATCCCAGGCACAAATGCAGGCTGGGCAGGGACTGGCTGGAAAGCAGCCCTGAGGAGAGAGCCTTGGGGGTGCTGGGGGAGGAGAAGCTCAGCAGGAGCTCTCAGTGTGCACTTGCAGCCCAGAAAGCCAACCAGATCCTGGGCTGCAGCAGGAGAAGTGTGGCCAGCAGGGCAAGGGAGGGGATTCTCCCCCTCTGCTCAGCTCTGGGGAGACCCCACCTGGAGTCCTGCCTCCAGCTCTGGAGCCCCTATGACAAGAGGGATGTGGAGGTGCTGGAAGGTGTCCAGAGCAGGGCCAGGAGGATGAGCAGAGGGCTGGAGCACCTCTCCTGTGAGGACAGACTGAAGGAGTTGGGGCTGTTCAGTCTGCAGAAGAGAAGGCTCCCAGGTGACCTCCTTGTGGCCTTCCAGGATCTGAAGGGGGCTCCAGGAAGGCTGGGGAGGGACTGCTCAGGATCTCAGGCAGTGATAGGACTAGGGGGAATGGAATGAAGCTGGAGGTGGGGAGATTGAGGCTGGAGGGGAGGAGGAAGTTCTTGCCCATGAGAGTGGTGAAGCCCTGGCATGGGTTGTGCAGGGAGGTGGTTGGGGCCCTGTCCCTGGAGGTGTTTAAGGCCAGGCTGGCTGAGGCTGTGGCCAGGCTGATCTAGTGTGGGGTGTCCCTGCCCATGGCAGGGGGGTTGGAACTGGATGATCCTCGTGGTCCCTCCCAACCCTGACTGATACTACTATGAACCTCTCTGGGCAGCCTGCTCCAGGGGCTCCAGCACCCTCACACCAAAGCAGCTTCTCCCACTGTTCAGTTGAAACATCCCAGGTTCCAGTTTATACCCTCTGCCCCTTGTCCTGTCACTGGGCACCAATGAACAAGCCCAGCCCCAAGATCTCCTCCCTTCAGCTCTTGCTCAGCATTGCTCAGATCCCCTCTCAGGCTGCTCTTCCTCAGGCTCAATAGCCCCTGGGCTCTCAGCCTCTCCTCATCAAGGGATGCTTTGCTCTCCTCAGCGTTTTTGCAGACCTACAAACCAACTACTCAATGCAGTAAGTTTTGATCCAAAAGAGGCAGCTGCAGAGCCCTCACTGCACCTACAACAACTCCTTGGAACACTCTCTGCTCTCTGTTTAACTCCTTAGGTGAAAGAACTGCTCACCATGAGCTGTTAGTGTAAACTCTGAGCCAGTGAGCCTAAGAAGAGCTGCATTTGCAAGGCAGCAAGTTTCAGCTGGTTTGTTCAAAGCAGCAAAATCAGCCCCACTGGAAACACCCAAAGCCACAAACCATCAGCCATCCCTGGGCAGGATTTACACCACAGTCACAGCAAGAGAGAAAGGGCAAAGCTGAAAGGAAAGAGCCAATGGAGTCTGATGCCATGAAGAGGAAAGTGCATCCCCTGAAAGGGACAGAAAGAGAAAGCACCTCAGAGTTACACTGCTGTGCATCAGTGGCCAGAGAGAAAGGCATGAAAGGAAGCTTCCCCAGCCTAGAAAGCTTCACTTCAGTCCTTCAACATCATCAGAAAGGAGATCAGACAGGCAGAAGTGAGCCCAGGAACAAACATTCAGCCTCAGCCACCCAGTGAAGAGATTCCCCAAGGGAAGTATTGGTTTAGAAATTACTGCTCCTTCAGCAAGCTGGAGAAAAATAACAGCTTCCAAAGAGACAAACTCCACACCAGCAGCTGCACCACAGCACTGAAGCACAGCTTCAGGAGCTGTGCATCTCCTCAGGCTGCTCAGAGGCAGGACAGCCCTGGGGCAGAATAGAATAGACTAGACTAGAATTAAACCAGGTTGGGAAAGACCTCACAGATCCTCCAGTCCAACCTATCCCCCAGCACCATCTGATCAACTCAACCACGGCACCAAGTGCCTCAGCCAGGCTCTTCCTAAACACCTCCAGGGATGGTGAGGGACAGGACCAGGGGCAATGGTTTGAAACGAGAGCAGAGCAGATTGAGATTGGATGTGAGCAACAAGTTCTGCACCAGGAGGCTGCTGGGACACTGCAAGGGGTTGCTCATGAAGGGAGTTGAGGCCCCATGTCTGGAGATATTTAAGATGAGGCTCAACAGGGCTCTGGGCAACCTGCTCTAATGTCCCTGCTGCCTGCAGGGGGTTGGACTGGCTATCCTTTGGAGGTCCCTTCCGACCCAACCCATTCCACTGCACCTGATGGGCTCTCAGCTCTCACCCCAGCCTGGCCTGCCAGCTGCCTGATCTTTTGATTCTGCCACTGATTGCATGCAGCTCTTAAACCTGTCTGATTCCAGGCTCTTCAACCCAGCTATTTAGTGACCCCCATCTGGAGAAGCCCATCAAGAGCAGTAACTAATTAGCACCACAAAGGCTCTCGATCCTCCTGTCTCAAAAGCTATCAGCTGTAAGTGGCTCCTGCACTGCCACTGCTCCTGTGGAAACCTCTGCAATCAAAGAGGCACAGGTCACCTCATTAGGAATCTCATTAGAACCACGAAGTATTTGGGTGCTTAAGCAGCAGTGAAAACAAGAGGGGATTGTGGTGTGCCATGCCACCTTTGAGAGCCAGCTGAGGAAGTGACAAAGAGATCAGCAGCTGCCTGCAAGTGCCTCTCCCATTGATGCAGAGGCTCCTTTCAAGCACTCTTTAATATTCAGCTTTGCTTAAGAACTCTGATCACAGCTCACAGGGTGTTAGGGATTGGAAGGGACCTTCGAAGATGATCCAGTCCAAACCCCCTGCCAGAGCAGGAGCATAGAGTCCAGCACAGGTCACACAGAACACATCCAGACAGGGCTGGGAAGGCTCCAGGGAAGGAGACTCCACAGCCTCTCTGGGCAGCCTGCTCCAGGCCTCTGGGACCCTCACAGGGAAGAAGTTCCTCCTCATGTTGAGCTGGAACCTCCTGTGCTGGAGTTTATATCCATTGCCCCTTGTCCTATCCCAGGGTGCAGCTGAGCAGAGCCTGTCCCCTCCCTCCTGACCCCCAGCCCTCAGAGGTTTACAGACATTGATTAAACCCCCTCTCAGTCCCCTACCCACAATAAAATGTCCTGGCCTGCAAGGAGAGAAGAGGAACAAAAAGGAGACAACTTAAAAGCACTCAGTGAAGATAAGTTATGAGCAGAATTCTGCCCAGAGCTCTTCCCCTGGTTTATGTACAACACCACATATACCTAAACTGATGGCCTGGGTGAAGGGATTGAGTCCAGCATCAGTCAGTGTGCAGATGACAGCAAGCTGGGGGCAGGAGTTGATCTGCTGGAGGGTGGAGAGGCTCTGCAGAGGGACCTTGCCAGGCTGGACAGATGGGCAGAGGCCAAGGGCAGGAGATTGAACACATCCAAGTGCCAGGTGCTGCACATTGGCCACAACAGCCCCAGGCAGTGCTACAGGCTGGGGTCAGAGTGGCTGAGAGCAGCCAGGCAGAGAGGGACCTGGGGGTGCTGGTTGATGGTAGGCTGAACAGGAGCCTGCAGTGTGCCCAGGCAGCCAGGAGGGCCAATGGCATCCTGGCCTGCATCAGGAACAGTGTGGCCAGCAGGAGCAGGGAGGTCATTGTGCCCCTGGACTCAGCACTGGTTAGGCCACACCTCGAGTACTGTGTCCAGATCTGGGCCCCTCAGCTCAGGAAGGACCTCAGGGAACTGCTTGAGAGAGTCCAGCACAGAGCCACAAAAATGATTAGTGGAGTAGAAGATCTTCCTTGTGAGGAGAGCCTGAGGATGCTGAGGGCTCTGGAGCTTGCAGAGGAGGAGCCTGAGGGTGACCTCCTTGCTGTTGCCAAAGCTGTGCAGGCTGAGTGCCCAGAGGCTGGAGCCAGGCTCTGCTGGGGGATGCCCAATGCCAGCCCAAGGGGCAGTGGTGGAAGCTGAGGCAGAGGAAGTGCCATGGGAACAGGAGGAAGAGTTCTTCCCCTGTGAGGGTGACAGAGGCCTGGAGCAGGCTGCCCAGGGGGGTTGTGGAGTCTCCCTCTCTGGAGATACTCAAAACCTGCCTGCATGAGTTCCTGTGTGACCTGCTCTGGGTGCTCCTGCTCTGGCAGGGGGCTTGGGCTGGATGAGCTTTCCAGGTCCCTTCCAGGCCCAAGCATTCTGTGAAACACCCAACAGCTGCTTTGACTGCAGCTTTTCCTTGCCATGGTCCTTGCAGGGTGCAAGCTCTGCTAGAATAGCTCCAAAGCTCATGCAGTCCAACCCCCTGCACTCAGTAGGGACAGCCTCCCATAGAGCAGGTTGCTCACAGCCTTCTCCAGCCTCATCTTCAACAGCTCCAGGCATGGGGCCTCAACTACCTCCCTGGGCAACCTCTTGCAGTGTCCCAGCAGCCTCCTGGTGCAGAACTTGTTGCTCACATCCAATCTCAATCTGCTCTGCTCTCATTCCAAACCAGTGGAATTAGTCCCACTGTGGGTCCTGTCCCACTTCTGTCTTTCTAGGAGATCTGAAGTGGTCAAGACAATCCCTTGTGAACTGGGCAGCCCCACTGCATGAGGAATGCCTCAGGGCATGAAGCTCTGCTTCTGGAGTCTGGAACTCCTTGGTAAAAGGGCAGCAGGCAGAGCCCCTGTGTGCCCTTTGCTCCTGGACATGGAAGCTGCTCATTAGACCAACTCTGCCCAGGCAGGACACCTTCAGCTCAACAGCTGTGCAGTCATTGCACAGCTAGGAGAGGCTGGCAGCTCATTGTCTCTGCAAGACCTTTCCTCTGTCTCTCTAAGTGGCTGCCAGATCTGGTTGCTTATTCCTAGGTGTGTGGAAGGCACAAACTGGGCTGCACTCACAGCAGAGCATAAGGAAAGGTGGGAGCAAGCACCTCCAGTCAGACCCTCACCAGAATGAGTTTGGTTAACAGCAGAGAACAGTCCTGGAGAGCAGCTCTGGGGAGAAGGACCTGAGAGTGCTGGTGGACAGCAAGTTCCCCAGGAGCCAGCAATGTGCCCTCATGGACAGAAAGGTCAATGGTTTCTGTGGTGCTGTAAGAAGAGTCCGGGTAGCAGGTCAGGGGAGGGTCTCCTCCCCCTCTACACTGCCCTGGTGAGCCTGGAACTGCAGCATTTTGTCCAGTTCTGGACTCCCCAGCTCAAGAGGGACAGGGAACTACTGGAGCAGTCCAGTGGAGGACCACAAAGATGCTGGGAGGTCTGGAGGATTCTTTAGGGAAGAAAGGCTGAGAGCCCTGGGGCTGTGTTGTTGCTCAAAAGAGTTAATGGGACTGCAGATGTATAGATGAGCTTTGAGTTCTGTCCTGTGCTCTGTTGTTCTGCCTTGTAATGGTGAGGAGAAAGTTCTTCCCTGAGAGAGTCATTAGCCATTGGAATAGGCTACCCAGGGTGGAGTCCCCATCCCTGGAGGTGTTCAAGAGGGGACTGGATGTGGCACTTGGTGCCATGGTCTGGTCATGAGGGCTGTGGTGACAGGTTGGACTCCATGATCCTCGAGGTCTCTTCCAACCTTGGTGACACTGTGATTCTGATCCTGTTGAGCCTGGTGGTCTACCTGGACCTCAGCAAGGCCTTTGACACCGTCCCCCATAGCAAACTGCTGGCCAAGCTGTCAGCCCCTGGCTGGGACAGCAGCACTCTGAGCTGGGTTAGGAACTGGCTGGAGGCTGAGCCCAGAGAGTGGTGGTGAATGGTGCCACAGCCAGCTGGCAGCCAGGCACCAGTGCTGTGCCCCAGGGAGCAGTGCTGGGCCCTGTGCTCTTTAATATCTTCATTGATGATCTGGAGGAGGGCATTGAGTCCAGCATCAGTAAATGTGCAGATGACAGCAAGCTGGGAGCAGATGTTGGTCAGTGAGAGGGCAAAAGGGCTCTGCAGAGGGACCTTGCCAGCCTGGACAGATGGGCAGAGGCCAACAGGATGGCATTCAACAAGTCCAAGTGCCAGGGGCTGCACTTTGGCCACAGCAACCCCAGGCAGTGCTACAGGCTGGGGTCAGAGTGGCTGAGAGCTGCCAACCAGAGAGGGACCTGGGGGTGCTGATTGACAGCTGCCTGAACATGAGCCAGCAGTGTGCCCAGGTGGCCAAGAAGGCCAAGGGCATCCTGGCCTCCATCAGGAACAGTGTGGCCAGCAGGAGCAGGAAGGTCATTGTGCCCTGTGTTCAGCACTGGTTAGGCCACACCTTGAGTCCTGTGTCCAGTTCTGGGCTCCTCAGTTTCAGAAGGACATTGAGAGACTTGAAGGTGTCCAGAGAAGGGCAACAAGGCTGGGGAGAGGCCTTGAGCACAGCCCTGTGAGGAGAGGCTGAGGGAGCTGGGGTTGCTTAGCCTGGAGAAGAGGAGGCTCAGGGGAGACCTCATTGCTCTCTCCAACTCCCTGAAGGGAGGTTGTAGCCAGGTGGGGGTTGGTCTCTTCTCCCAGGCACCCAGCACCAGAACAAGAGGACACAGTCTCAAGCTGTGCCAGGGGAGGTTCAGGCTGGAGGTGAGGAGAAAGTTCTTCCCAGAAAGAGAGATTGGCCATTGGGATGTGCTGCCCAGGGAGGTGGTGGAGTCCCCATGCCTGGAGGTGTTCAAGAGGGGATTGGATGTGGCACTTGGTGCCATGGTCTGGTCATGAGGTCTGTGGTGACAGGTTGGACTGGATGATCTTTGAGGTCTCTTCCAACCTTGGTGATCCTGTGAGACTGTGAGGTGCCCTCCAACCCCTACCATTTGAGACTGATTGATAAATCCTGTGCATTTTAACTGAGTGACTTCCTAAGGGGGAAGCATGGCTCCAGAATGTGCCTCTCTGTATGTGCAGCTCAGGACCTCACAGAGGTGCAGCCCCTGAGCAAGGGCAGACACCAGGGCAAGTTTCACTGTTTTCCAAGCAGTGAGCAGCAGCAAACCCAAAGGCTGCCTTCTGAAATCTACCCCACATGAAAGAGGGCAGGGCAAGGGAGTCTGCAAGCCCTCATCAGAGCTTTCTAGGCACATGACAGGAGTTTGAAGGCCATGCAGGCCTCACTGGAATCCTTCTTCCTGCAGGGCACTGCAGAGCTCTTGCTCTCAAGAGCTTCTCCCATGACTTCACTTCCAGGGGGCTGTGGAGCTTTTAATAGACAGAGTTGTTTCCAAAGCACCTCCTTTGAGGAAACTGGCTGTAATGAAATCACCCCAAGTGCACCTGAAGCACCAGGCTGAAGATGAAAACCAACCCAACCTGCCTTTGTGCTGCAAGAGCTTCAGTTTCTCAGCTGAAAGGTTTTAGAGCACAGGAAAAGACTCAGGGAGGAAGCTCAGGCTGCTAATTGCAGAGTGTGGGTTTCATTTGGCATGCTTCTGAACAGCCCCTTTGTATCTCACCCACAACTGCACCTAAGTGCTTGCTACAAACACCTTCCCACAGGCTCTCCCACCCACCCTCCACCCTGAGAGCCTGGAGTAAAACCTGCTGCAAGTGAACACCAGAGGGAGCAGGAAACATTTGTCTGGTGAGGAGTTCTCAAACGGGGAGAGGGAACAATGTGATGGTGAGGTTGAGAGCAGCCCTGCAGAGAAGGACTTGGGGTGCTGGTGGGGGAGAAGCTGGACAGGAGCCAGCAGTGTGAGCTTGCAGCACAGAAGGCCAAGGGCAGCCTGGGCTGCATCCAAAGCAGTGTGGCCAGAGATGGAGAGAGAGGATTCTGCCCTCTGCTCTGCTGTGTGAGACCTCACCTGCAGGGCTGTGTCCAGCTCTGGAGCCCTCAATATAGAAAGGACATGGCCAACATCCACCCAGTGATAAGATTTCCAAGTGGAATCTTATCTGCTCTCTTCAACAGGAAGAAGTCTGAGCACTGCTCCTGAATGGCTCATTGATAAGGAGGGAAGAAGACAAACATCCTGCCTCCAGCTCTGGAGCCCTCAGCACAGCAAGGACATGGACCTGATGGAGAGGCTCCTGAGGAGGCCACCAAGATGGTCAGGGGGCTGGAGCAGCTCTGCTAGGAGGCCAGGCTGAGGGAGCTGGGGGTGTTCAGGCTGGAGAAGAGAAGGCTCCAGGCAGCCCTAGGAGCAGCCTGCCAGGACCTGAAGGGGGCTCCAAGAAGGCTGCAGAGGGACTGTTGGCAAAGGCCTGCAGGGACAGGAGCAGGGGCAATGGTTTGGAATGAGAGCAGAGCAGATTGAGATTGGATGTGAGCAACAAGTTCTGCCCCAGGAGGCTGCTGGGACACTGCAGGAGGTTGCCCAGTGATGGTGCAGGAGGTGAGGCTGGAGAAGGCTGTGAGCAACCTGCTGTAGTGGAGGATGTCCCTGATGAGTGCAGGGGGTTGGACTGGATGCCCTTTGGAGGTCCTTTCCAGCCCAAACTGTTCTATGATTGTAGGGCTCTATGCTCAACCAGCAGAGGGTTTCTCTTGGGCTTGGTTGGCTGTTTCCTTTCTCTTGACCCCAGTGACACCAGGGAGAGGCAGCTAACAAAATGAACTTTTTGCTACCTGAGTTGCAGCTGCTCCTGCAGAGGCCAGCTGGCTCTGGCCAGTGCAGCAGGCTGCTGGCAGCATGTTCCTGCAGGCCTGGCTGGTGCCCTGGTGCTCAACCCCCCACACTCTGCCCTCACACAGCCTTCAGCTCTGCCTCAGAACCCAGCTTGACCTTCTGGTTTGAGTTGAATGAGCAACTGCAGCAACCAGGAACCTGTGAGAGGCAGACGTTGCTACCCGGAGAACACAGCAGCCCAAGGCCATCCTTGCCCAGGGTTTCTCCTAGCCTTCAGCTCTTGGATGGGCACAGCTACTCTGCTGGGTGCCACCAGATGCTCACAGCTGGCCACACAGACGTGGGGTGGAAGAAATGGCTCTCAGAAGAGCCAGGAAGGGCAATGCAGAGCTCTGGGCATTTGGTGTGCCTGTGATTCTGGCTGCTGTCATGCCAGGCACTTAGCAGGGATGATGTGCCATGCTCTGAATCCCCTCCATCTGCTGCTCATTAGCTGACAAAGGCAGCAACATGCCATCTCCCCACTAGCTGTTGCTCATTAGCTGACAAAAGCCATCTTCAGCCTTCACATTGTTCTTCCTGGAGTAATCTAATAGAAAGATGGAGAAAGAGCAAAGAAAAGAGCAAACAAAGATGACAGAGTGACTGATGAGCTTCACTAAGAACACTGCCAGCCCACTCTTGAATCACAAGGAGAGAGCCCTGCCAGAAGTGGTCTGCAGCTCTTGGCCCCAAAGGAATACAGCAGCAGGAAGGAATCAGAGGTCAGCAGCCAAGGCAAGCCACTGCCTCAGTGTTTTCCATCATGCAAGCACACATTTCTAGGCTCTTTCCATTCAGGTTCCTGTCTTTTCCCTCAGGGATCAGTACTGGGACCAGGCTTCTTTAACATCTTTGTTGGCAACAAGGAGAGTGGCATTGAGGCAGCCTCAGCAAGTCCAGCAGCCACACCAAGCTGTGTGGTGCAGCTGACAGGCTGGAGGGAAAGGAACCATCCAGAGGCACTTTGACAGGCTGCAGAGGGGAGCCCAAGCCAGAGTCATGAGGTTTAACAAGAGCAAGGGCAAGGTCCTGCAGCTGGCTCAGGGCAATCCCAGGCACTGATACAGGCTGGGCAGGGACTGGCTTGAGAGCAGCCCTGAGGAAAAGGCCTTGGGGGTGCTGGGGGAGGAGAAGCTCAGCAGGAGCCATCAGGGAGCTCTTGCAGCCCAGAGAGCCAAGCAGAGCCTGGGCTGAAGCAAGAGAAGTGTGGCCAGCAGGGCCAGGGAGGGGATTCTGCCCCTCTGCTCCACTCTGCTGAGACCACAGCTGCAGCTCTGGGGCCAGTTCTGGAGCCTCTGTGCCAGGAAGGATCTGGAGGGGCTGGAAGGTGTCCAGAGCAGGGCCAGGAGGAGGAGCAGAGGGCTGGAGCTGCTCTGCTGTGAGGACAGCCTGAGAGAGTTGGGGTTGTGCAGGCTGGAGAGGAGAAGGCTCCCAGGAGACCTCATTGTGGCCTTCCAGGATCTGCAGGGGGCTCCAAGAAAGCTGGGGAGGGACTTGTGAGGGTGTCAGGGAGGGACAGGGGTCTGGGACACCTCTAAGGGGGCAGAAATCAGGCCTGGGACAGGGAGCCAGGAATGGGCACTGGCAGCCCAGAAGGCTGCCCTTGGCCTTCTGGGCTGCCAGTGCCCATTGCCAGAGGTGGAGGGAGAGGATCCTGCCCCTCTGCTCTGGGGTGTCAGGGAGGGATAGGAGTGGGGGGGATGGAGCAAAACTAGAAGTGGGGAGATTGAGATTGGCTGTGAGGAAGAAGTTGTTGCCCATGAGGGTGGTGAGAGCCTGGCACAGGTTGCCCAGGGAGGTGGTGGAAGCCTCCTGCCTGGAGGTGTTTGCAGCCAGGCTGGATGCGGCTGTGAGCAACCTGCTGTGGTGTGAGGTGTCCCTGCCCATGGCAGGGGGTTGGGACTGGCTGAGCTTTGAGCTCCCTTCCAGCCCTGACAGTTCTGTGAGTCTGTGATTCTGTGCCATTCTGGCTCTTCCCCACATGATAAGAGAGATGAGAGTGGCTGACAGCATGCAGCTTCTGCCTCCATCAGTTCAAGCAGTAACCTCAGGTGTGCCTGGTACACCACCAGAGCAGGATTTAGGAGGCCTTAGAAAGTCCTGCTGTTAAAGATTCTCCCAACTGCCCAGAGAAGCCTCAGCTGCCATTAGAAACATGGAATCCACCAGCATCACAACTCAGTTTGGTGGGACAAATCCACCCCTCACTGAACTCTACCAAGCCTGATGCCAAATCATGTTCCCCAGCAGCACAGCATCACCAACCATCTGCCAGCTAAACAACAGCACTAGGAGCTAAAAGGCCACTTACATTTAGAAGCAGCCTGCTTGACAGCCACTGGGCTCCAGGGGCTGCTGAGCAATCCAGCAGAGCCAGCAGGACTGAACTACAGAAGGGTTCTCCATGTTGGGAGAGTCACAGTCTCACAGTCTCACTAAGGTTGGAAGAGACCTCAAAGATCATCAAGTCCAACCTGTCACCACAGACCTCATGACTAGACCATGGCACCAAGTGCCACATCCAGTCCCCTCTTCAACACCTCCAGGGATGGGGACTCCACCACCTCCCCAGGCAGCACATCCCAATGATGAATGACTCTCTCAGTGAAGAACTTTCTCCTCACCTCCAGCCTAAACTTCCCCTGGCACAGCTTGAGACTGTGTCCTCTTGTTCTGGTGCTGGTTGCTAGAGAGAAGAGACCAACCCCCACCTGGCTACAACCTCCCTGCAGGGAGTTGGAGAGGGCAATGAGGTCTCCCCTGAGCCTCCTCTTCTGCAGGCTAAGCAACCCCAGCTCCCTCAGCCTCTCCTCACAGGGCTGTGCTCAAGGCCTCTCCCCAGCCTTGTTGCCCTTCTCTGGACACCTTCAAGTCTCTCAATGTCCTTCTGAAACTGAGGAGCCCAGAACTGGACACAGGACTCAAGGTGTGGCCTAACCAGTGCTGAGCACAGGGCACAATGACTTCCCTGCTCCTGCTGGCCACACTCTTCCTGATGCAGGCCAGGATGCCCTTGGCCTTCTTGGCCACCTGGGCACACTGCTGGCTCATGTTCAGGCAGCTGTCAGTCAGCACCCCAGGTCCCTCTCTGTTTGGCAGCTCTCAGCCACTCTGACCCCAGCCTGTAGCACTGCCTGGGGTTGCTGTGGCCAAAGTGCAGCCCCTGGCACTTGGACTTGTTGAATGCCATCCTGTTGGCCTCTGCCCATCTGTCCAGGCTGGCAAGGTCCCTCTGCAGAGCCCTTCTGCCCTCTCACTGACCAACATCTGCTCCCAGCTTGCTGTCATCTGCACATTTGCTGATGACTGACTCAATCCCCTCCTCCAGATCATCAATGAAGATGTTAAAGAGGATGTGGCCCAGTACTGATCCCTGGGGGATGCCACTGGTGACTGGCTGCCAGCTGGCTGTGGCACCAATGACTCAATGATGAGAGCAGATTACCCAAACCAGAGGGAGCTGCAAACACAAACCAGAAGCTCTGCCATGGGCAATTTCATTTCTTTTCTGTTTTTCTAGCTCACTTAACTGGCTTGGGAGAAAAGCCCAGGGGATGCTCTGAGAAGACAGAGTTCTTACTGCAGCAAGGAGAAGGCACTGGGTCAGCCTCTTCCCTCCCTCAACCTTCCTCCTCAGATAAAATTGGATAAAGCTCCTCTGTCATCACATTGCCACAGCAGAAGGCAGGAGCAGGAGAAGTGTTCTGTGCACTGAGCAGCACCCAGACAGCTGGCAGGAGGAGTGCTGAAGCCATGGGGGGGTCAGGGCACCGAGGATGTAGGCATGGTGACAGATGGAAGGGATGCTGGCAAGCGTGGGAGAGCAAGGAAAAGCCCCCAAGCAAAGGGAGATTGTTAACAGAGATGGGCTTGCAAAGAGGAGACAGCAAAGGGAGTAAAGGAATAGGGGAAGAGGGAAGGCATGAAAGGACAAGGGGCAAGGAATCTGCTTGGTAGAGGAACATAAAATGGTCCAGGCCGAAAGGCCCTCCAAAGCTCATCCAGTCTGAGCTCCCTGCAGTCAGCAGGGACATCCCCAGCTAGATCAGGCTGCCCAGGGCCTCCTCCAGCCTCACCTGGAATACCCAGTTCTGGGCCACTCAATTTAAGAAGGACATTGAAAGACTTGAAGGTGTTCAGAGAAAGGCAACAAAGCTGGGGAGGGGTCTGGAGCACAGCCCTGTGAGGAGAGGCTGAGGGAGCTGGGGTTGCTTAGCCTGGAGAAGAGGAGGCTCAGGGGAGACCTCATTGCTCTCTCCAACTCCCTGAAGGGAGGTTGTAGCCAGGTGGGGGTTGGTCTCTTCTACCAGGCACCCAGCACCAGAACAAAGGGACACAGTCTCCAGCTGTGCCAGGGGAGGTTTAGGCTGGAGGTGAGGAGAAAGTTCTTCCCAGCAGGAGAGACTGGCCATTGGAATGTGCTGCCCAGGGAGGTGGTGAAGTCCCCATCCCTGGAGGTGTTCAAGAGGGGATTGGATGTGGCAGTTGGAGCCATGGTTTAGTTGGTCAGATGGTGTTGGGTGACAGGTTGGACTTGATGATCTCTGAGGTCTTTTCCAACCTTATTGATTCTATGATTCTGTAATCTTCAGGGAAGGAGCCTTGACCACCTCCCTGGGCAACCTGTTCCAGTGGTCATGCTGGGGAGGGACTTTTGAGGGTGTCAGGGAGGGATAGGACTGGGGGGGATGGCGCAAAACTAGAAGTGGGGAGATTGAGATTGGCTGTGAGGAAGAAGTTGTTGCCCATGAGGGTGGTGAGAGCCTGGCACAGGTTGCCCAGGGAGGTGGTGGAAGCCTCCTGCCTGGAGGTGTTTGCAGCCAGGCTGGAGGTGGCTGTGAGCAACCTGCTGTGGTGTGAGGTGACCCTGCCCATGGCAGGGGGTTGGGCCTGGCTGTCCCTTGGGGTCCCTTCCAGCCCTGCTGGCTCCATGACTTACGGCACTCCCTCTCGTCGCTGTCGTCGAAGCAGTCGGGCAGCCCGTCGCACTGCCAGGCCCCGGGGATGCAGCGCCCGTTGCTGCACATGAAGTTCCCAGGGATGTTGCATTCGTTTGTGAAGTTGTTCCCAGGCAGCAGCTGGCTCTCTGTGACAAAGAGAGAAAGAGAGGGAAGGTGAGAGGGCATTGCAGCACAAGGCAGCGACGGGGGCCGCTGAGCCGGTGACCAGCGGCAGGAGGGGGAGACCGAGCGGTGCTGGCCCAGGCTGCTTTGTCCTCAGGCTGTCAGGGTGCTGAGCAGGGTGCCTGGCACCACTTCTTGTTTCCTGAGTTAGTGTTTTACTTCTTTCCCACGCAGGAGAAGGGGAATCTGCCCCTCTGCTCTGCTAAGACCTCACCTGCAGTGCTGTGTCCGTCTGTGGAGCCCTCAGCACAGCAAGGACATGGACCTGATGGAGAGGCTCCAGAGGAGGCCACCAAGATGCTCAGGGTGCTGGAGCAGCTCTGCTAGGAGGCCAGGCTGAGGGAGCTGGGGGTGTTCAGACTGGGCAACCTCTTGCAGTGTCCCAGCAGCCTCCTGCTGCAGAACTTGTTGCTCACATCCAATCTCAATCTGTTCTGCTCTCATTCCAAACCATTGCCCCTGCTCCTGTCCCTGCAGGCCTTTGCCAACAGTCCCTCTGCAGCCTTCTTGGAGCCCCCTTCAGGTCCTGGCAGGCTGCTCTTAGGGCTGCCTGGAGCCTTCTCTTCTCCAGCCTGAACACCCCCAGCTCCCTCAGCCTGGCCTCCTGGCAGAGCTGCTCCAGCCCCCTGACCATCTTGGTGGCCTCCTCTGGAGCCTCTCCATCAGGTCCCTGTCCTTGCTGTGCTGAGGGCTCCAGAGCTGGACACAGCCCTGCAGGTGAGGTCTCACACAGCAGAGCAGAGGGCAGAATCCTCTCTCTCCATCTCTGGCCACACTGCTTTGGATGCAGCCCAGGCTGCCCTTGGCCTTCTGTGCTGCAAGCTCACACTGCTGGCTCCTGTCCAGCTTCTCCCCCACCAGCACCCCAAGTCCTTCTCTGCAGGGCTGCTCTCAACCTCATCATCCCTCTGCAGCCTTCACCCCTCTGCAGCCTTCTTGTAGCCCTCTTCAGGTCCTGGCAGGCTGCTCTGAGGTCTCCCTGGAACCTTCTCCTCTGTAGAGAATCTGTGGGATCTGTAGGGAGCAATGAGGTCTCCCCTCAGCCTCCTTTTCTCCACACTAAACAACCCCAGGTCCTTCAGCTGCTCCTCACCAGCCCTGTTACCCCAAGCCTTCACCAGCTTGGTTGCCCTTCTCTGTTCATGCTCTAGCCCCTCAATGTCCCTGGAGTGAGGGCCCCAAAACTGGCCCCAGTACTCATGGTGTGGCTTCACCAGCACCCAGTAGAGGGGACAATGCCTGCCCTGGTCCAGCCACACCATTGCTGCACTGGGGCAGGGTGCTGGTGGCCTTCTTGGCTACCTGTGCACACTGCTGCCTCATCTCCACCCAGCTGTCAACCTGTACCCCCAGTTCTTTCCCTGCTGGGCAGTTTCCAGCCACTCTGCCCCAAGCCTGAAGCCTTCATGAGGGTGTTGTGAAGCTGCCACCACTCAGGAACGAGATGTTCCTGCCCCTTGGCACCCAGCTTGCTGCATGCCTAAGTGTGTGCCCTGTGCACACCCTTGAGGAGGAGCAGCATCATGGACATGCACAAGACAGATATGGAAAGCACCAATCCAGCTCAACCCTACGAGACCAAGGGCAGGGTCCTGCAGCTGGGTGGAGGCAATCCCAGGCACAACTCCAGGCTGGGCAGGGACTGGCTGGAAAGCAGCCCTGAGGAGAGAGACTTGGGGGTGCTGGGGGAGGAGAAGCTCACCAGGAGCTCTCAGTGTGCACTTGCAGCCCAGAAAGCCAACCAGATCCTGGGCTGCAGCAGGAGAAGTGTGGCCAGCAGGGCAAGGGAGGTGATTCTCCCCCTCTGCTCAGCTCTGGGGAGACCCCACCTGGAGTCCTGCCTCCAGTTCTGGAGCCCCTATGACAAGAGGGATCTGGAGGTGCTGGAAGGGGTCCAGAGAAGGGCCAGGAGGATGAGCAGAGGGCTGGAGCTGCTCTGCTGTGAGGACAGACTGAAGGAGTTGGGGCTGTTCAGTCTGGAGAAGAGAAGGCTCCCAGGTGACCTCCTTGTGGCCTTCCAGGATCTGAAGGGGGCTCCAGGAAGGCTGGGGAGGGACTGCTCAGGATCTCAGGCAGTGATAGGACTAGGGGGAATGGAATGAAGCTGGAGGTGGGGAGATTGAGGCTGGAGGGGAGGAGGAAGTTCTTCCCCATGAGAGTGGTGAAGCCCTGGACTGGGTTGTGCAGGGAGGTGGTTGGGGCCCTGTCCCTGGAGGTGTTTAAGGCCAGGCTGGCTGAGGCTGTGGCCAGGCTGATCTAGTGTGGGGTGTCCCTGCCCATGGCAGGGGGGTTGGAACTGGGTGATCCTTGTGGTCCCTCCCAACCCTGACTGATACAGTGATACTATGGTCCCTGCCTGCTTCTCCAGTAAGGCTCAGGGAGCTGTCAGGCTTTGTGCAGCCATCCTGCAATGCTGCCTGTTGGCAGGGCCAGAATTCCCTTCAGCCCAGCAGCGCTGGCTTCCCAAGAGCTGACACATGTACCCTGCAGGCTCCTTGACCCGTGCTGCATTCAGCCACGGGGCTGTGCTCAGTTAAATAGGCAGGGAGGGGAAGGAAATGGCCCATGCTCACTGCCACACTTTGCTCACTTGAAGCAGCAGGCCATCTGGGCTGAATAAAGCACAGGGGCTCGTGTTTCACTTTGATGGGGACTGAGCAAGGGAAATCCATCTGCTGGAGCAGCCACTTCCAGGAAACGTCAGCTCCTGAATATTTAATACTCACTGAAACAGGATCAGGGGGAACACAGCAAAGGAGAAGGCAGTCTGAGCACTTCACACTGCATTCAGCAAAGCAGCTCAAGGATCTCTGTTTTGGGCCCCTTAGGTTAGGAAAGAGGTTGAGCTGCTGGAAGGTGTCCAGAGAAGGGCAAGAAAGCTGGGGAGGGGTCTGGAGCACAGCCCTGGAGGAGAGGCTGAGGGAGCTGGGGTTGCTTAGCCTGGAGAGGAGGAGGCTCAGGGGAGACCTTCTTGCTCTCTCCAACTCCCTGAAGGGAGGTTGTGGCCAGGTGGGGGTTGGTCTCTTCTCCCAGGCAACCAGCACCAGAACAAGAGGACACAGTCTCAGGCTGTGCCAGGGGAGGTTTAGGCTGGATGTTAGGAAGAAATTCTTCCCAGCAAGAGAGACTGGCCATTGGGATGTGCTGCCCAGGGAGGTGGTGGAGTCACCATCACTGGACGTGTTTAGGAAGAGCCTGGCTGAGGCACTTGGTGCCATGGTTGAGTTGATCAGATGGTGCTGGGTGAGAGGTTGGACTGGATGAGCTCTGAGGTCTTTTCCAACCTGGTTAATTCTATTCTATTCCATCAGCCTTGAAAGAACAGCAGAGAACTGCACATCATGAAGCAGCACCCTGGGAACACTGCTGCCTCCTCACCAGAATGTGAAGCACTGAGAGCAGGCAGTGCCCCTGCCCAAGGTCTGGAGCAGGAAGGATGAGAGCCTTCCATGCTCCTTGCCCTCATGAGTGCCTTCAGTCTCCCTGCAAGGAGGATCCACTGCCAAGGAGGAAGTGTGAACTCTTCACTGCCAAACCTCTGGCATCCTTCCTGTGGGAATCCTGACATCTCCCACTGGATACTTGCAATGGATTGTGGCTTAAGGCTTTCCAGCTGTGAAGAGAAGGACTTTGCTGCAGGCTGGTAAGCAGCTGGGAGGCCAGAGGGGCACTCAGTCAGCCCCCGACACAGGAGGCACACAGCCTGCTCCTCACTGCAATGAATGAATTCATTCTCTCTCCTGATCCCCTCAGCACATGCAAACCCACCCCAGGTTTGCTTCCAGCACATCAGGGATGTGTTCTCACTCTCCTCAAATCTGCAATGTGTTGTGGAAACAGAATCAGAGGGACCAGGAACAGGCAGGAGCTGGGTTCTGCATCACCTCCTGGACCTGCCAGTGTTTGCCCAGCAGCTGAAAGAAGGCAGAGTGGTGACAGCAGACGTGAGCAAACACTTCTGCCCCTCCTCTGCCACCCCAGCAGCCAGCAGAGAGCCCTGCTAAGTGGCTGGGAGGATGCGACAAGGCTGTGTTCCTCAGAGGCTGCACAGCTCTTTAGCACTGCTGACACTCGGGGCCTGGAGCTCCTGCAGGTCCAGCCACTGAGGACAGTTACCTTATCATGCTCCTTCCTGTTGACATGCAACATCTGACTCACTCCACATCCACATCACAGATAGCTACCAATGCAGATCATGCACCCAGAAGAGCAATTCAAAAGCTGAGCCTAAAAAAATTCCAGATCACAGCATGGTTTGGGCTGGAAAGAACCTCCAGAGGCCATCCAGTCCAACCCCCTGCAGGGACATCCTCCACTGCAGCAGGCTGCTCACAGCCTTCTCCAGCCTCACCTTGGATATCTCCAGGCATGGAGCCTCAACCACCTCCCTGGGCAACCTCTTGCAGTGTCCCAGCAGCCTCCTGGTGCAGAACTTGTTGCTCACATCCAATCTCAGTCTGCTCTGCTCTCATTCCAAACCATTGCCCCTGCTCCTGTCCCTGCAGGCCTTTGCCAACAGTCCCTCTGCAGCCTTCTTGGAGCCCCCTTCAGGTCCTGGCAGGCTGCTCTTAGGGCTGCCTGGAGCCTTCTCTTCTCCAGGCTGAACACCCCCAGCTCCCTCAGCCTGGCCTCCTGGCAGAGCTGCTCCAGCCCCCTGACCATCTTGGTGGCCTCCTCTGGAGCCTCTCCATCAGGTCCCTGTCCTTGCTGTGCTGAGGGCTCCAGAGCTGGACACAGCCCTGCAGGTGAGGTCTCACACAGCAGAGCAGAGGGCAGAATCCTCTCTCTCCATCTCTGGCCACACTGCTTTGGATGCAGCCCAGGCTGCCCTTGGCCTTCTGTGCTGCAAGCTCACACTGCTGGCTCCTGTCCAGCTTCTCATCCACCAGCACCCCAAGTCCTTCTCTGCAGGGCTGCTCTCAATCTCATCCTCCCCCAGCCTGGACTGTGATCTAGGGTTGTCCCAACCCAGTTGCAGGACCTTGCATTCTGCCTTACTGAACTTCACTATTCTTTACTTATGAACTTCAGGTTAAGCAGTGCAGGCAGCAGAAGGCCAACAGAAGGATGCTGTCAGCAAGGTCACAGCAGACTTCAGTGCACTTGGCTAAGAAGCCACAGCACTGAAATGCAAGGCAGAAGCCATTCATGGTTATGAGGGGAGTTCAACCTCCAGCAGCTACCCAGAATCATTAGTTTGTATAGAAAGATAGAATAGAATAGAATTAAACCAGGTTGGGAAAGACCTCAGAGAGCATTCAGCCCAACCTATCCCCCAGCACCATCTGATCAACTAAACCATGGCACCAAGTGCCTCAGCCAGGCTCTTCCTAAACACCTCCAGGGATGGGGACTCCACCACCTCCCTGGGCAGCACATCCCAGTGGCCAATCTCTCTGGCTGGGAAGAATTTCTTCCTCCCCTCCAGCCTAAACTTCCCCTGGCACAGCTTGAGACTGTGTCCTCTTGTTCTGGTGCTGGGTGCCTGGGAGAAGAGACCAACCCCCACCTGGCTACAACCTCCCTTCAGGGAGTTGGAGAGAGCAAGAAGGTCTCCCCTGAGCCTCCTCTTCTGCAGGCTAAGCAACCCCAGCTCCCTCAGCCTCTCCTCACAGGGCTGTGCTCAGGGCCTCTCCCCAGCCTTGTTGCCCTTCTCTGGACACCTTCAAGTCTCTCAATGTCCTTCTTAAACTGAGGAGCCCAGAACTGGACACAGGACTCAAGGTGTGGCCTAACCAGTGCTGAGCACAGGGCACAATGACCTCCCTGCTCCTGTTGGCCATACTCTTTCTGATGCAAGTGCCATCTGACAACTGAGATCAACCTGGCCACAGCCTCAGCCAGCCTGGCCTTAAACACCTCCAGGGACAGGGCCCCAACCACCTCCCTGCACAACCCATTCCAGGGCTTCACCACTCTCATGGGCAAGAACTTCCTCCTCCCCTCCAGCCTCAATCTCCCCACCTCCAGCTTCATTCCATTCCCCCTAGTCCTATCCCTGCCTGAGATCCTCAGCAGTCCCTCCCCAGCCTTCCTGGAGCCCCCTTCAGATCCTGGAAGGCCACAGGGAGGTCACCTGGGAGCTTTCTCTTCTGCAGACTGAACAGCCCCAACTCCTTCAGTCTGTCCTCACAGGAGAGGTGCTCCAGCCCTCTGCTCATCCTCCTGGCCCTTCTCTGCACACCTTCCAGCACCTCCACATCCCTCTTGTCATAGGGGCTCCAGAACTGGAGGCAGGACTCCAGGTGGGGTCTCCCCAGAGCTGAGCAGAGGGGGAGAATCACCTCCCTTGCCCTGCTGGCCACACTTCTCCTGCTGCAGCCCAGGCTCTGGTTGGCTTTCTGGGCTGCAAGTGCACACTGAGAGCTCCTGCTGAGCTTCTCCTCCCCCAGCACCCCCAAGGCTCTCTCCTCAGGGCTGCTTTCCAGCCAGTCCCTGCCCAGCCTGGATTTGTGCCTGGGATTGCCTCCACCCAGCTGCAGGACCCTGCCCTTGCTCTTGTTGAACCTCCTGAGGTTGGCTTGTGCCCACCTCTGCAGCCTGTCCAGGTCCCTCTGGATGGATCCCTTCCCTCCAGCTGTCTGCTGCCCCACACAGCTTGGTGTCATCAGCAACCCTGCTGAGGGTGCACTCAGTGCCACTGTCCATGGCACCCACAAAGATGTTGAACAAACCTGGTCCCAGGACTGATCCCTGAGGGACTCTGCTTGTCCCTGGCCTCCACTGGGACAAGGACCCATGGACAGCCACCCTTTGGCCACCAAGCCAGTTCCTTATCCATCTGGTGGTCACCCATCACACCCATGTGTCACCAGCCTGCAGACCAGGATGTGGTGTGGGACAGTGTCGAAGGCTTTGCTCAGGCCCAGGGAAATGACATCAGTTGCTCTCCCCTCAGCTACTGATGTTGTCACCTGCTCATAGAAGGCCACCAGGTTGGTCAGGCAGGATTTGCCCTTGGTGAAGCCATGCTGACTGTTCCCAATCACCTCTTCACTATTCTTCTGAGCCAGTAGTGCCTCCAGGAGGATCTGCTCCATGATCTTCCCAGGCACAGAGGTGAGACTGACTGGCCTGGAGTTCCCTGGTTCCTCCTTCTTACCCTTTCCCAGTCTGTGGGGACTTCCCCAGACTGCCAGGACTTTTGGGATACAATGGAGAGGGGTTTAGTAACCTCCTCTGCCAGTTCTCTCAGCACCCATGGGTGTATCCCCTTGGGTCCCATGGACTTGAACACTTTCAGGTTCTTCAGGAGTGCTGATGGATGAGAAGCTGAACAGGAGCAGGCACCAAGCTGGGGGCAGGAGTTGATCTGCTGGAGGGTCGAGAGGCTCTGCAGAGGGACCTTGCCAGGCTGGACAGATGGGCAGAGGCCAAGGGCAGGAGATTGAACACATCCAAGTGCCAGGTGCTGCACATTGGCCACAACAACCCCAGGCAGTGCTACAGGCTGGGGTCAGAATGCTGGAAGGTGTCCAGAGAAGGGCAACAAAGCTGGGGAGGGGTCTGGAGCACAGCCCTGTGAGGAGAGGCTGAGGGAGCTGGGGTTGCTTAGCCTGGAGAAGAGGAGGCTCAGGGGAGACCTTCTTGCTGTCCACAACTCCCTGAAGGGAGGTTGTAGCCAGGTAGGGGTTGGTCTCTTCTCCCAGGCAGCCAGCACCAGAACAAGAGGACACAGTCTCAAGCTGTGCCAGAGGAAGTTTAGGCTGGAGGTCAGGAAGAAATTCTTCTCAGCAAGAGAGATTGGCCACTGGGATGTGCTGCCCAGGGAGGTGGTGGAGTCCCCATCCCTGGAGGTGTTCAAGAGGGGACTGGATGTGGCACTTGGAGCCATGGTTTAGTTGATCAGATGGTGTTGGGTGACAGGTTGGACTTGATGATCTCTGAGGTCTTTTCCAACCTTATTGATTCTGTGATTCTGTGATTCGGGTGATCAGGTGACAGAATGAGGGGAAATAGCCAAAGGCTGCACCAGGAGGGGTTCAGGCCAGAGATCAGACAAAATTTCTCCCCTGCAAAGGTGGTGAGGGATTGGCAAAGCCTGCCCAGGCAGGTGGGGAGCCAGCGTGCCTGGTGCCATGTGTGGCCATGGCACCTGGGCCATGGTGGTGTGGGGCTGATGGCTGGGCTGCATGAACTTGGAGGTCTCCTCTAACCCAAACAATCCTGTGATTCCATGAACAGTGCCATGCCAGCAGAGAGGAAAAGCATCCCTCCAGGATGTAGCAGAGGATACAACAAAGCACCTAAGGCATCTGTCACAAGCAAAGGACACCTGACAGTGATTATCACAGTCTCACAGTATCACCAAGGTTGGAAGAGACCTCAGAGATCATCGAGTCCAACCTGTCACCACAGACCTCATGACTAGACCATGGCACCAAGTGCCACATCCAATCCCCTCTTCAACACCTCCAGGCACCATCTCCCTGGGCAGCACATCCCAATGGCCAATCTCTCTGGCTGGGAAGAATTTCTTCCTCACCTCCAGCCTGAACCTCCCCTGGCACAGCTTGAGACTGTGTCCTCTTGTTCTGGTGCTGCTTGCCTGGGAGAAGAGGCCAACCCCCACCTGGCTACAACCTCCCTTCAGGGAGTTGGAGAGAGCAATGAGGTCTCCCCTGAGCCTCCTCTTCTCCAGGCTAAGCAACCCCAGCTCCCTCAGCCTCTCCTCACATGGCTGTGCTCCAGACCCCTCCCCAGCTTTCTTGCCCTTCTCTGGACACCTTCCAGCAGCTCAACCTCCTTCCTAAACTGAGGAGCCCAGAACTGGACACAGGACTCAAGGTGTGGCCTAAGCAGTGCTTTGCACAGGGCAGAATGACCTCCCTGCTCCTGCTGGCCACACTGTTCCTGATGCAAGTGCCATCTGACAACTGAAATCTCCTTGAACACTTTTAAGCCCCATCATCCCCTCCCCTCACTCAGACTGCCTGAGCAGTGCCCTGCTTCTGCAACATGAGAAGCTCGGAGGGCTAGTGGCATGGGCAGGCTGACAGCCCCACTGCAGTGCAGGTGCTCCAAGTGCTCCTGCACTGAGACAGCAGGCAAAGCAGCCTACAGCCAAGGAGCTGCTCACCCTCCAGCTTCCACTCCATCAGCTTCAACTGTGCAGTCAATGCCCTGCTTACAAAGGCCTGTAGGGACAGGACAAGGGGCAGTGCCAACAAGTGAGGTGGGAGTGTCACAGTGCCACTTGGAGCCATGGTTCAGTAGTCAGGAGCTGCTGGGTGCAGGTTGGGCTTGATGAGCTCTGAGGTCTCTTTCAACCTCATTGATTCTATGATTCTATTCTGTGATTCTCGTTGGAAGAGACCTGGCTGCCTACAGCTCCCTGAAAGGAGGCTGTGGAGAGGCTGCTGCTGGTCTCTGCTCACAGGGAATTAGTGACAGAACAAGAGGAATGGCCTCAAGCTGCCCCTGGGGAGGTTCAGACTGGACAGTAGGGAAAACTTGTTCCCATCCATAGTGGTCAGGGATTGGAAAGTGCTGCCCAGGGAGGTGGTGGAGTCCCCAGGCCTGGCTGTGTTTCAAGGTGGTTTGGCTGTGCTGCTTGGGGCTATGGCTTAGGGGTGAGCCTTGCAGAGCAGGGTTCTGGGTAGGACCTGGGGATCCTGAGGGGCTTCTCCAACCTGCCTGTTTCTGTGACTCTCCAAATACCACCACAGGGAAAGGATCTCTTCCCCCAAATGCCCTACCCTGCTCTCCAGCTCCTGCTGTCCTCCCTTTCCTCTAAATCCCCCAGCTATGCACTTCTGAACCCAGCCCTGCAAGAGCCTGCACTGAAGCTAATCCCCTCAGTCACCCCAGCCACCACTTGCTCTTTCCTTGCAGCACCATGGGCAGCAGGCCAGCCAGGCACGGGCTCCCTTGAAGCCCCCAGCCTGCCTGGCTGCAGTCTATATTTGGGGGCCTGGGCATTTCACTAAAGCCCCCACATTTGCTTGTCTCCAAGTGCAGCTGCTAGAGCACACACCAAAAATACATCCCCTAGGTCTGCAGGCTCTCAGCACAGCCAGAAGGAGGGGAGAGAAACAGCAGAGAGTGAAGAGGACTCCAACCTAGCACAAACTTAAACAGCAATAGGAGAGGAGGAAGAAATCACAGAACTGTCAGGGCTGGAAGGGAGCTCAAGGCTCAGCCAGCCCCAACCCCCTGCCATGGGCAGGGACACCTCACACCACTGCAGGTTGCTCACAGCCACCTCCAGCCTGGCTGCAAACACCTCCAGGCAGGAGGCTTCCACCACCTCCCTGGGCAACCTGTGCCAGGTTCTCACCACCCTCATGGGCAACAACTTCTTCCTCACAGCCAATCTCAGTCTCCCCACTTCTAGTTTTGCTCCATCCCCCCCAGTCCTATCCCTCCCTGACACCCTCACAAGTCCCTCCCCAGCTTTCTTGGAGCCCCCTTCAGATCCTGGAAGGCCACAATGAGGTCTCCTGGGAGCCTTCTCCTCTCCAGCCTGCACAACCCCAATTCTCTCAGGCTGTCTCCAGAGCAGAACAGCTCCAGCCCTCTGCTCCTCCTCCTGGCCCTTCTCTGGACGCCTTCCAGATCCTTCCTGGCACAGAGGCTCCAGAACTGGCCCCAGAGCTGCAGCTGTGGTCTCAGCAGAGTGGAGCAGAGGGGCAGAATCCCCTCCCTGGCCCTGCTGGCCACACTTCTCTTGCTGCAGCCCAGGCTCTGGGCTGCAAGTGCTCACTGCTGGCTCCTAAGAGTCCCTCCCCAGCTTTCTTGTAGCCTCCTCCAGATGCTGGAAGGCCACAAGAAGGTCTCCTCTGAGCCTTCTAGTTATGTAGATTACTGAGTTGGGGACAGCTTGAAGAGAAGCCCTCCCCAGCAAGGCCAAGATGACACACTGCTCTCCTCCAGACCAGAGCCACCTAAGCAGATCCCTCCCTCACAGAGGCAGCAGAGAGAAATGCATCTTATCCTTCCTAACTGAGGATTGCATTGCTGCAACAGCAGCCTGAGGGCAACTTCATTTTTGGCTTCACAAACATATAAGACTGAAGGAATCATGCTCAGTGGCACAGGAGATAGAATAGGAGAAAATAAAGCAGGTTGGGAAAGACCTTGGAGAGCATCAAGTCCAACCTCTCACCCAGCACCACCTGATCAACTCAACCATGGCACCAAGTGCCTCAGCCAGGCTCTGCCTAAACACCTCCAGGGATGGGGACTCCACCACCTCCCTGGGCAGCACATCCCAGTGGCCAATCTCTCTATGACAAACTTCTTCCTCCCCTCCAGCCTAAACCTCCCCTGGCACAGCTTGAGACTGTGTCCTCTTGTTCTGGTGCTGCTTGCCTGGAAGAAGAGACCAACCCCCACCTGGCTACAACCTCCCTTCAGGGAGTTGGAGAGAGCAATGAGGTCTCCCCTGAGTCTCCTCCTCTCCAGGCTAAGCAACCCCAGCTCCCTCAGCCTCTCCTCACAGGGCTGTGCTCCAGACCCCTCCCCAGCTTTGTTGCCCTTCTCTGGACACCTTCCAGCAGCTCAACCTCCTTCCTAAACTGAGGAGCCCAGAACTGGACACAGGACTCAAGGTGTGGCCTAACCAGTGCTGTGTACAGGGGCAGAATGACCTCCCTGCTCCTGCTGGCCACACTGTTCCTGATGCAGGCCAGGATGCCCTTGGCCTTCTTGGCCACCTGGGCACACTGCTGGCTCCTGTTCAGCCTACCATCAACCAGCACCCCCAGGTCCCTCTCTGCCTGGCTGCTCTCAGCCACTCTGACCCCAGCCTGGAGCACTGCCTGGGGCTGCTGTGGCCAGTGTGCAGCACCTGGCACTTGGATGTGTTCAATCTCCTGCCCTTGGCCTCTGCCCATCTGTCCAGCCTGGCAAGGTCCCTCTGCAGAGCCTCTCTACCCTCCAGCAGATCAACTCCTGCCCCCAGCTTGCTGTCAGCTGCACATTTGCTGATGATGGACTCAATGCCCTCCTCCAGATCATCAATGAAGATGTTAAAGAGCACAGGGCCCAGCACTGCTCCCTGGGGCACACCACTGGTGCCTGGCTGCCAGCTGGCTGTGGCACCATTCACCACCACTCTCTGGGCTCAGCCTCCAGCCAGTTCCTAATCCAGCTCAGAGTGCTGCTGTCCAAGCCAGGGGCTGACAGCTTGGCCAGCAGTTTGCTGTGGGGGATGGTGGCAAAGGCCTTGCTGAGGTCCAGGCAGACCACATCCACAGCCTGCCCCACAGCCACCAGGCAGTCAGCTGGGCATGGAAGGAGATCAGGTTGGTCAGGCAGGAGCTGCCCTTCCTAACTCCATGCTGGCTGGGCCTGAGCCCTTGGCCATCCTGTAAGTGCTGTGTGATTGCACTCAGGATGACTGCTCCATAGCCTTGCCTGGCACTGAGGGCAGGCTGACCTCAGTGGGACAGAATAAAGTCTTCCTGGTCCCAGGCTCTGCTGGGTCCGGTACTTGAGTCACAACCACCCCAGGAAGGCTTGGGGCAGAGTGGCTGCAAAGTGCCCAGCAGAGAAAGGCCTGGTCAACAGCCCTTGAAGGTAAGCCAGGTGTGCCCAGGTGGCCAAGAAGGCCACCAGCAGCCTGGCCCGGATCAGGAATTGTTTGGCCATCAGGATCAGGGCAGGGATTGTCCCCAGGTACTCAGCACAGCTGAGGACACACCTTGGGTCCTGGGTTCAGTTTTGGGGCCCTCAGTACAAGAAGGACATTGAGTGGCACAGAGAAGCTGGTGAAGGGTCTGGAGAGCAGGGCTGGAGAGGAGCAGCTGAGGGAGCTGGGGTTGGTTAGCCTGAGAGAAAAGGAGGCTGAGGGGAGACCTCACTGCTCCCTACAGCTCCCTGAAAGGAGACTGGAGCTAGATGGGGATTGGTCTCTTCTCCTGCATGGACAAGTGATAGGAGAGGAAATGGCCTCATGTTGCCCCAGGGGAGGTTGAGGTTGGCCATTAGAAGAAACTTCTTCACTCAAAGGGTTCACAGAGCCTGGCACAGACTGCCCAGGGAGGTGGCTCAATCCCCATCCCTGGAGGTATTTCAGAGAGGCAGAGAGTGGTGCTGAGGACCATGGCTTAGCATCAGCCTGGGCAGAGCTAGGGAATGGTTGGAGTGGAGGATGTGGAAGGGCTTTTGCAGCCACAAGGACTATGAATATCCCTGCAACTGCTTGCTACCAGGAGCTGTGGTTACACAGAAATCAAACAGGGGTAGGGGCAAAGGAGGAGATGACCTCCTGTGCCTCACACACTGCTCCAGCCTCCTGAGCAGGCCAAGCTGACACTGGCTGAAGAATGCAGAGCTCATGCATGAACTCTGGCAGCAGCAAGGATGAGTCTGATTCCTTCCTTGAAGGAGGCAAGCAGTTGGCTCCAAGCAGCACCTGGGCTGCTCCAGGGAAGAACAAAGGCAGGATGGACCTCAGCCCTTTTTACCCTCTGGGGAGTGATGTTTTAGGGTCCTTCCCAAGGCAGGGGAGTCAGCCCCTAGTTTTGGTTAGTAGCCATTCCTGGACTGCTCATGGCCAAAGCAGCCAGTGCATGCCCCCCAGCCTCTTCCTCTTGACTGGAATGGCCACATCAGGCAATGGCTATCTTCACACAACAGCTTCCCCCTCCTGCTTGTCCTCACCCCTCTGAAGATCACTCCCAGCACAAGAGCAGCTCAGACTGACTCATCCACCCAACCCCTACAGCAAGAATGAGACTCCAAAGCCAGAACTGCTCTCCAGCTCCTCCCCCCTCAGCAGTCTTCAGCAGAGCATGGACACCATTGCTCTGCTCTGAATGGGAGCAGGCACTGACACAGAGCTGCCAACAAGGAACAGCCTCTGGGATGGAAACATTCTCCCTAACCACAAGCTCCTCACTCTCAGAAGAGCTGGGCTCTTATCTCCAGGTGCTCCAAGAGAAAGTTAATGCAGTCCAGAATGGAACTCTGAAACACAAAGAACACATCCCACAGCTGGGGCTGACAGGTTATTGAGCAGTGGCTCTGCTCTAATCATTTCACCTGGCCTGCTGCCTGCCACTGTCCTTCTGATCTTCCACACACAAGGCCCCAGCACCCCCAGGACTGCAGCTGAACAGCAGGCAGCCTGCTCACCACCACCACCACCACAGGGAGCCCCTGGAGACATCACAGGGGAAAGCTGGCCAGTTACCATCTCCACATCAGCTCCACACTCAGATTCTTCACCACCTTAGCTGCTGTGCAGCTGCAAGCCAGGGATGTGTTTGAGAGCAGGATGAGGAGAGAAACAGAATGGGCTGCTTAGACAAGCCATAGAACCATGGAGTGGTCTGAGTTGGAAGGGACCTCCAGAGGCCATCCAGTCCAACCCCCTGCACTCAGCAGGGACATCCTCCACTACAGCAGGCTGCTCACAGCCTTCTCCAGCCTCACCTTGGATATCTTCCAGGGATGGGACCACAGCCACCTCCCTGGTCAACCCCTTGCAGTGTCCCAGCAGCCTCCTGGGGCAGAACTTGTTGCTCACATCCAATCTCAATCTGCTCTGCTCTCATTCCAAACCATTGCCCCTGCATAGCTAACACAGCAGACTGCAGGGCATGCTGTCAGTTTGGGGTGCACCAGGGACAGGGTGAGGACTTGAAACAAGCAGATGCAGATTTGGGTTGAGGCCCCATGCCCTGGAGCTGTTGAAGGTGAGGCTGGAGAAGGCTGTGAGCAGCCTGCTGTAGTGGAGGATGTCCCTGCTGAGTGCAGGGGGAGTTGGACTGGATGGCCTCTGGTGGTCCCTTCCAACCCAGACCACTCTGTGATTCTTCATGAAACAAGGATGTGAGACATCAGCTCAGCCCAACTACCCCACAGCAAAGTACATCAGGAAGTCACCTCAGAGGGCACCTCACAAACTACAGACACCTACAGAGGACAGAACAGGGCACTGGGTTTAGCATCTCAGAACAGAGGTTTGGCTGCCTCTGGGGATGGATTTCTCTGCAGCACCCTTGTGATACAGTTAAGTAATTATCCTCCTCTTGGACAGATTCAGAGCATGCTTTGAAGAGACAGCAAACCAAGTAACCCCATAACTAGTGTCAGGAGAACAAAAGCACGAGTGTCTGACACCAGGAAGAGCCTCAGATGAGGCTGACAGTTGTGCCTCCAAAGCCTCATTTTAAGCAAGGGAAGGAGGCTTAACTTGGCTCTGCTAAAACTCATGACCCAGAGCAGCAGCTGTCCTCCCCTAGACAGCACTGCTGCATCTCTCCAACCTCTCACAGCCTGAACCTGCTGGAAGGTGTCCAGAGAAGGGCAACAAAGCTGGGGAGGGGTCTGGAGCACAGCCCTGTGAGGAGAGGCTGGGGGGCCTGGAGTTGCTTAGCCTGCAGAAGAGGAGGCTCAGGGGAGACCTCATTGCCCTCTCCAACGCCCTGAAGGGAGGTTGTAGCCAGGTGGGGGTTGGTCTCTTCTCCCAGGCACCCAGCACCAGAACAAGAGGACACAGTCTCAAGCTGTGCCAGGGGAGGTTAGGCTGAAGGTGAGGAAGAAATTCTTCCCAGCAAGAGAGATTTGCCATTGGGATGTGCTGCCCAGGGAGGTGGTGGAGTCCCCATCCCTGGAGGTGTTTAGGCAGAGCCTGGATGAGGCACTTGGTGCCATGGTTGAGTTGATCAGATGGTGTTGGGTGAGAGGTTGGACTGGATGATCTCAAAGGTCTCTTCCAACCTGGTTAATCCTGTTCTATTCCCTGTTGGGTCACTTGGTACCAGTCACCTGGAGACTCAGCTGGAACTCTCCACAAGGCCCAAAGAGAGTAACAAGAAAGCAAACAGTCTCAGGTTTGTGCCTCACCTCCCAGGCTAGCACCAGCTTGAAATCCTTCCATCAAACCCTGCTCCAGGTGTGACTGCAGAAGATCCTGGATGTGCAGAGCCCATGCTCAGATTGCTACCTGCCACCACCCTGGCAGAGGAGCAGCACTCAACTTTCAGAGCTGCTGCAGGGAAGCCTACTGCCAACAGAGACACCTGCAATGCTCTCTAACAAACAGGACTGCTGAGGGCTGCCACAGCAGCTCTGCCTGCTGGGCTTGAGCCACTGCAGCAACCAAATCATTTTTCATCAGGGAGCTGACTGGAAACTTAAAAGGACACCAATGACAGCCAGGGAGATGTTTACAGTCCTCTAGCTACAACAGCTCCCAGTGCTGAAACCCTTCCTCCAGCAGCCTCATCTCACTGCTTACTCTGCTGATAAGAGAGGGGAAGAGAAATGCACTCATGGCCAACATCCACCCAGTGATAAGATTTCCAAGTGGAATCTTATCTGCTCTCTTCAACAGGAAGAAGTCTGAGCACTGCTCTTGAACGGCTCATTGATAAGGAGGGAAGAAAAGACAAACAGCCTGCCTCCAGCTCTGGAGCCCTCAGCACAGCAAGGACAGGGACCTGATGGAGAGGCTCCTGAGGAGGCCACCAAGATGCTCAGGGGGCTGGAGCAGCTCTGCCAGGAGGCCAGGCTGAGGGAGCTGGGGGTGTTCAGCCTGGAGAAGAGAAGGCTCCAGGCAGCCCTAAGAGCAGCCTGCCAGGACCTGAAGGGGGCTCCAAGAAGGCTGCAGAGGGACTGTTGGCAAAGGCCTGCAGGGACAGGAGCAGGGGCAATGGTTTGAAATGAGAGCAGAACAGATTGAGATTGGATGTGAGCAACAGGTTCTGCACTAGGAGGCTGCTGGGACACTGCAAGAGGTTGCTCAGGGAGGGAGGTGGTTGAGGCTCCATGCCTGGAGCTGTTCAAGGTGAGGCTGGAGAAGGCTGTGAGCAACCTGCTGTAGTGGAGGATGTCCCTGCTGAGTGCAGGGGGCTGGACTGGATGAGCTCTGGAGGTCCCTTCCAGCCCAATCCACTCTATGATTCAACCAGATAAGCTAAAGCTCCAACACTCCTGCCATCTTCACCTCCAGAAGACATCACTCAGACACAGCTGGGCCACAATTCCTCCTTCAAGCAGCACAGGGAAGCTTTCCAGAGCAACAATTGTCTTGGCAGCTGCATATCAAAGTCCTCCCCAGCAAGGGAAGCTGCTTGTCAGAGCCAGCTGTGTGGCCCAGCAAGTGTGTAGGTGGTGAAGGCTGGTGTCCCACACTGCTGCCCTGCCACTGATTGCCCACTGGAAAGGTTTGCTGAAGACAGAAGGCACAGGGCTCTGGAAACACGGCAGCACAGCGGAGACAACACAACCAGGGGAGCTAACAGAACCCTCCTGAGGAGATCAGGAGAGTAAGCTCTGCACCAGGGGCTGGCTGCATGTGGGCAGAGCACATCAGGAAAGGGATGCAAGCTGTGGTGCTGGTACCAAGGGGACAGCCTGGGCTCCGTGCCTGCATGGAAAGGCCACACCTCGGAAGGAGCCAGCAAAACGCAGCTGGGATGCGAGGCTCTGTGAAAGGGCCGAGGCCAAGCAAGGCCAGGATGCAGGCCAAGGGAACATAAACAACAGCAACAATGTTCTGAACAACACACAACAACAGCCCTCACCCCTCACTCAGCAGCACTGAGCTGATTTCCAAGTGAGAGGAGATGGCTGACAGATAACCACGACGTCAATCGGGTCAGCAACAGGCAGATCTGCAGGCTCCCTGCCCCGGCAAGGCAGCTCAGCTCCTGCTTTGAAGTCTTGCCCTAGGAACACAAACCAAGGCCTGAAACCTCTCTCCTGAGGCTCCTAAACAAGCCAAAAAAATCTTGGAAGAGGAACAAGAATGTTTTCCCAAACAACACACCAAAGCAACAGTTAAAATTAGGAGAAGCCTTGGAAGAGGACAATGGGAGCCAAGGCCGAGCGGAGAGAGATGAGCTGCCAAGCCCTCTCCAGCATTTCCCTCCAGCCCTGGCTCACCAGAGAGGTCCCAAGTGACTGAAACTGGCCAAGGTGGTCCCCATCCACAAGAAGGGTTGGATGGAGGAAGCTGGAAACTCCAGGCCTGGCAGCCTGACCTCAGTGCCAGGGAAAGTGATGGAGCAGATTATCCTGGGGGCAATAACTGCACCTGAAGGATGGCCAAGGGCTCAGGCCCAGCCAGCATGGAGTTAGGAAGGGCAGATCCTGCCTCTCCAACCTGATCTCCTTCCATGCCCAGAGCACTGCCTGGTGGATGTGGGGCAGGCTGTGGATGTGGTCTGCCTGGACCTCAGCAAGGCCTTGGACACCATCCCCCACAGCAAACTGCTGGCCAAGCTGTCAGCCCCTGGCTGGGACAGCAGCACTCTGAGCTGGGTTAGGAACTGGCTGGAGGCTGAGCCCAGAGAGTGGTGGTGAATGGTGCCACAGCCAGCTGGCAGCCAGGCACCAGTGCTGTGCCCCAGGGATCAGTGCTGCGCCCTGTGCTCTTTAACATCTTGAATGATGATCTGGATGAGGGCATTGAGTCAGTCATCAGTAAATGTGCAGCTGACAGCAAGCTGGGGGCAGGAGTTGATCTGCTGGAGGGTGGAGAGGCTCTGCAGAGGGACCTTGCCAGGCTGGACAGATGGGCAGAGGCCAAGGGCAGGAGATTGAACACATCCAAGTGCCAGGTGCTGCACATTGGCCACAGCAACCCCAGGCAGAGCTACAGGCTGGGGTCAGAGTGGCTGAGAGCAGCCAGGCAGAGAGGGACCTGGGGGTGCTGGTTGACAGCTGCCTAAACATGAGCCAGCAGTGTGCCCAGGGGGCCAAGAAGGCCAATGGCATCCTGGCCTGCATCATGAACAGTGTGGCCAGCAGGAGCAGGGAGGTCATTGTGCCCTGTGCTCAGCACTGGTTAGGCCACACCTTGAGTCCTGTGTCCAGTTCTGGGCTCCTCAGTTTCAGAAGGACATTGAGAGACTTGAAGGTGTCCAGAGAAGGGCAACAAGGCTGGGGAGAGGCCTTGAGCACAGCCCTGTGAGGAGAGGCTGAGGGAGCTGGGGTTGCTTAGCCTGGAGAAGAGGAGGCTCAGGGGAGACCTTCTTGCTCTCTCCAACTCCCTGAAGGGAAGTTGTAGCCAGGTGGGGGTTGGTCTCTTCTCCCAGGCAACCAGCACCAGAACAAGAGGACACAGTCTCAAGCTGTGCCAGGGGAAGTTTAGGCTGGAGGTGAGGAGAAAGTTCTTCCCAGCAAGAGAGATTGGCCATTGGGATGTGCTGCCCAGGGAGGTGGTGGAGTCCCCATCCCTGGAGGTGTTGAAGAGGGGATTGGATGTGGCACTTGGAGCCATGGTTTAGTTGTCAGGAGGTGCTGGGTGAGAGGTTGGACTGGATGAGCTCTGAGGTCTTTTCCAACCTGGCTGATTCTGTGATTCTCTGACAAAACACAGAGCAGAGCAAACTCAGAGCACCTCTGAGTTTTCCAGTGGAAAGGGAGCCAGTCCTCCTCCATCTGCAGTAAGAGAGACATGGACATAGCAGAGCTGCAGAACAACAACTTTCAACAAGCTTTGATTCCCAAGGCTCACCAGGGTGGGTTAAAATCAGCCAGTTTTCATCCACCCAGTACTGAGAACACAAAAAGCCACAGTGCAGCCTTTAGATCTCAACTGTGTGTTGGAGATCACTGCTGATGATGGAATAATTTGGGTTGGAAGGGAGCTCCAAAGGGCATCCAGTCCAACCCCCTGCACTCAGCAGGGACATCCTCCACTACAGCAGGCTGCTCACAGCCTTCTCCAGCCTCACCTTGGAGAGCTCCAGGCACAGGGCCTCAACCACCTAACCCCTTCCCCACCCCACTCACTCTTCTGAACTGCTCCCATGGCTGTGCTGGCATTTCTCAGCTCCTTAGTGGTTGAGCTTAACTCCTTGGTAAGGGTGAAATGCACACCCAGGGGCACTGCATGCACCCAGCCAATCCTGCCACAGAAGGCACAGTGCACACAGAGCAAAGGCAGCACAGGTCTCCAGCAGACTCATTGAGCTGCAGAGGTCTTCTCACCCTGAACCCAGCAGTAAATATGCTGAAAGATCACAGAACCCTAGAGGGGTTTGGGTTGGAAGGGAGCTCCAAAGGGCATCCAGCCCAACCCCCTGCACTCAACACAGATGGTTGTTTATTGGAAGGCAGGAATTTCCCACAATCACCACCAGAACCCCAGGAAGTAATCACCTCAAGTGAAAAAATAACAGCTTTTATAGCCACCTCCCTCCCTGCAGCCTGCTTTCCCCCTCCCACTCACCCCCAGCCCTTGGATGTGCTTTTACACAGTAATAATAAACCTCTGCACAGAGGATGAAGTGACCCAGGGCGTGCTGCATGCCTGCCCCTGATGCTGCTTGCTGCAAGCAAATCAAGAGCACAAAAGCCTTCTGTCAAGGGGAAAGATGCTGCTGGGGAGAGGCAGGGCAGGGCTGATGCTGCAGCGAGAGCACCAGGGCAGTGTCACCAAATCTGGTTCCCTGCTCCACAGAGGCTCCAGCCCAGAGCACTGCTGCCTGGGCACAGAGAGGGCCCCCAGGCAGGTGGAACCTTAACTCAGGGTGCATGACCCAGTGAAGAACATGAGGACAAAAAAGAGAGGGAGAGCTAGCAAACATCAGAAACAGCTTGGGCTGCCTGATGAGATTGAGAGCAGCCCTGCAGGGAAGGATCTGGGGGTGCTGGGAGGGGAGAAGCTGGACAGGAGCCTGCATCTCACACTGCTTCACATGCAAGGAGCATCACAGCCTCACAGAATGTTAGGGGTTGGGAGGCACCTCCAGAGATCACCCAGTCCAAGCCCCCTGCCAGAGCAGAGCACCCAGGGCAGCTCACACAGGAACACAGCCGGGGGGGGTTGGAAAGGCTCCAGAGCAGGAGACTCCACAACCTCTCTGGGCAGCCTGCTCCAGGCTCCAGCACCCTCACAGCCACAAAGGTTTCCCTTCTGTTCCCCTGGCACCTCCTCTGCTCCAGCTTGCCCCCAGTGCCCCTTGTGCTGCCCTTGGCCACCCCTGAGCAGAGCCTGGCTCTGTCCTCCAGCACTGCCCTGCACATCTTGATCCCCAGCACTGAGGGCAGCCCTCAGGCTCCTGTGCTCCCAGCTCCAAGCCCCAGCTCCCTCAGCCTGTGCTCACAGGGAGATGTTGCACTGCCTGCAGCAGCTCTGTGCCTCTGGGTTGGACTCTCTCAAGCAGTTCCCTGAGGTCCTTCTTGACCTGAGGGGCCCAGAACTGGACACAGTACTGCAGATGTGGCCTGACCAGGGCAGTGTAGAGGGGCAGGAGAACCTCTCTGGAGCTGTGCACCACAGCCCTTCTAATCCAGCCCAGGATGCCCTTGGCCTTCTTGGCCACAAGTGCCCATGGCTGGCTCATGGGCATCCTGCTGTCCACCAGGACCCCCTGGGCCCTTTCCCCAGAGCTGCTCCCCATAGGTCAGCCCCCAGCCTCCACTGCTCCATGGGGTTGTTCCTTCACAGATGCCAGGCTCTACTCTTGTCCTTGTTGGATTTCATTCACCTTCTCCCCTCCTCCTGTGACCATGGTGACCAGCAGAGAGGAAAGAGGATAGCCAGTGGTCAAGATCTGCTTCTTTCAGCAATACTTCATCAATAATTTAACTGCTACTGGCCATGAAACTGGAGTGCTTGCAGGAGAAACCATCTGTCCAGCTCTGCCTCAGGTGGAAAGGACTTCAGCTGCCTTTGCTTTCTGCTTAGGCAGCAGTACTGCTCTTTTGTTGGAAGGAATGGTCCTTGCAAAGGCAGGAGTGGGAAGCTCCATGAATAAACACAACTCATTCCACTGACACTTCTAATCCCTCTAAAAGGGATGAATGGGGCAGCAGCAGGCCCCTTCCCATTCCCCCAGCTTCCTAAGCAATTCCTTTGCACACATTCAAGCACCACACAGGCTGTAACCTGGAAAGCCAAGACCTGAAGCACTCAGGGTTTTGGACAGTTGCTAAGTCTGAAGGACAGGATGGAGGCATCCAGAGGCACCTGGCCAGGCTGGAGAGGTGGCTGAGGAGAACCTCAGGAGGTTCAACAAGGCAAAGGGCAAGGTCCTGCACCTGGCTCAGGGCAATCCTAGGGATCAGTCCAGGCTGGGGGAGGATGAGATTGAGAGCAGCCCTGCAGAGAAGGACTTGGGGTGCTGGTGGGGGAGAAGCTGGACAGGAGCCAGCAGTGTGAGCTTGCAGCCCTGAAGGGAGGTTGCAGCCAGGTGGGGGTTGGTCTCTTCTCCCAGGCACCCAGCAGCAGAACAAGAGGACACAGTCTCAAGCTGTGCCAGGGGAAGTTTAGGCTGGAGGTGAGGAGAAAGTTCTTCACTGAGAGAGTCATTTGTCATTGGGATGTGCTGCCCAGGGAGGTGGTGGAGTCCCCATCCCTGGAGGTGTTCAAGAGGGGATTGGATGTGGCACTTAGTGCCATAGTCTGGCCATGAGGTCTGTGGTGACAGGTTGGACTCCATGATCTCTGAGGTCTCTTCCAACCTTGGTGATACTGTGAGACTGTGAAAGCCAAGGGACTCAGGCTTGGGTTTAGAAGGCTCTTGCTAGCCACTCAGGGCTGTCAGTAACACCACACAGGCACAGTTCCCATCCCTAATGCAGCAAAGCCACCTTAGGGGAAAGAATTCGTCCTTCACACCTGGAATTCCCACCTATGCCATCAGCTCTTCACAGTGAGACAAGCAGCCAGGGGAGGCCAGGACCACTCCACTCTGTATTAGCTGCCCTGTCCCTACCACACTCCTCAGCAAGATTACCAAGTGGACAGCCCTGCAGGCTGCCTACAAGCACGGAAACCTTGACTGGCTGGGCAGCAAGGTCTGCATGGGACAGCAATGTGCCCTGGGGGCCAAGAAGGCCAAGGGGATCCTGGGCTGCATTCAGAGGAGTGTGGCCAGCACAGCCAGGGAGGGTCTCCTCCCCCTCTGCTCTGCCCTGGGGAGACCTCACCTGGAATATTGCATCCAGCTCTGGGCTCCCCAGCTCAGGAGGGACAGGGATCTGCTGGAGAGAGTCCAAGGGAGGGCTGCAAGGCTGCTGAAGGGACTGCAGCACTGCCTGGGGAGGAGAGGCTGAGAGCCCTGGGGCTGTGCAGTCTGCAGAGGAGAAGGCTGAGAGGGATCTGATCAATGTCTATCAATAGCTGAGGGCTGCGGGTCAGGAGGGAGGGAACAGGGACAGGCTCTGCTCAGCTGCACCCTGGGATAGGACAAGGGGCAATGGATAGAAACTGCAGCACAGGAGGTTCCAGCTCAGCGTGAGGAGGAACTTCTGCCCTGTGAGGGTCCCAGAGCCCTGGAGCAGGCTGCCCAGAGAGGTTGTGGAGTCTCCTTCCCTGGAGCCTTCCCAGCCCTGTCTGGATGTGTTCCTGTGTGACCTGTGCTGGATTCCATGCTCCTGCTCTGGCAGGGGGTTGGACTGGAAGATCTTTGAAGGTTCCTTCCAACCCCTAACACCCTGTGAGCCTGTGACTGCCCTGCACCTCAGATGCTGGCTTCAGAGTTGAGGTAGTCCCAGATTGAGCCCTCCAAACCGGCAGCCCTGTGTCACCCCCCTGGAGGAGCCCAGCAGAGCCCCAGGTCAGAGAGCAGCCTGGCTCAGGGCCGGCAGCCTGGGCCCCGGGAGCAGCACTTGTGCCACAGCCCAGCCGGCAGGCAGGATCCCTTGGGCAAGGGCAGCAATATGGAGCAGGGGGTGGGGGGAACCGGAGGAGAGCAGAGAGCCTTGGGGCCGGCCACAGATGTCTCACAAGATCACATTACACTGCTTCCCGCGGCTGTGGTGTCCCTTCTCTGTTAATGATTGCTAATGCCCCCTACCCCGCGGGGCCGCCCCAGGCATCCATAACTGATGTATCACAGCCTCACAGTACCACCAAGCTTGGAAGAGACCTCGAGGACCATCGAGTCCAGCCTGTCACCACAGACCTCATGACTAGACCATGGCACCAAGTGCCACATCCAATCCCCTCTTGAACACCTCCAGGGACGGCAACTGCACCACCTCCCTGGGCAGCACATCCCAACGACCAATGACTCTCTCAGTGAAGAACTGTCTCCTGACCTCCAGCCTAAACCTCCCCTGGCACAGCTTGAGACTGTGTCCTCTTGTTCTGGTGCTGGCTGCCTGGGAGAAGAGACCAACCCCCACCTGGCTACAACCACCTTTTAGGTAGTTATAGAATAGATATAGAATAAACCAGGTTGGAAGAGACCTTCAAGATCATGGTGTCCAACCCATCAACCAATCCAACACCACCTAATCAACTAACCCATGGCACCAAGCACCCCATCAAGTCTCCTCCTGGGATGGGGACTCCACCACCTCCCCAGGCAGCCCATTCCAATGGGCAATCACTCTCTCTGTGTAGAATTTCTTCCTCACCTCCAGCCTAAACCTCCCTTGGTGCAGCCTGAGACTGGAGGAGAAAGTTCTTCCCAGCAAGAGAGATTGGCCACTGGGATGTGCTGCCCAGGGAGGTGGTGGAGTCCCCATCCCTGGAGGTGTTTAGGCAGAGCCTGGCTGCTTGGTGCCATGGTTGAGGTGATCAGGTGGTGCTGGGTGAGAGGTTGGACTTGATGCTCTCCAAGGTCTTTCCCAACCTGCTTTATTTTCTCCTATTCTATCTCCTGTGCCACTGAGCATGATTCCTTCAGTCTTATATGTTTGTGAAGCCAAAAATGAAGTTGCCCTCAGGCTGCTGTTGCAGCAATGCAATCCTCAGTTAGGAAGGATAAGATGCATTTCTCTCTGCTGCCTCTGTGAGGAAGGGATCTGCTTAGGTGGCTCTAGTCTGGAGGAGAGCAGTGTGTCATCTTGGCCCTGCTGGGGAGGGCTTCTCTTCAAGCTGTCCCCAACTCAGTAATCTACATAACTAGAAGGCTCAGAGGAGACCTTCTTGTGGCCTTCCAGCATCTGGAGGAGGCTACAAGAAAGCTGGGGAGGGACTCCTAGGAGCCAGCAGTGAGCACTTGCAGCCCAGAGCCTGGTCTACAGCAAGAGAAGTGTGGCCAGCAGGGCCAGGGAGGGGATTCTGCCCCTCTGCTCCACTCTGCTGAGACCACAGCTGGAGCTCTGGGGCCAGTTCTGGAGCCTCTGTGCCAGGAAGGATCTGGAAGGCGTCCAGAGAAGGGCCAGGAGGAGGAGCAGAGGGCTGGAGCTGTTCTGCTCTGGAGACAGCCTGCGAGAGTTGGGATTGTGCAGGCTGGAGAGGAGAAGGCTCCCAGGAGACCTCATTGTGGCCTTCCAGGATCTGAAGGGGGCTCCAAGAAAGCTGGGGAGGGACTTGTGAGGGTGTCAGGGAGGGATAGGACTGGGGGGGATGGAGCAAAACTAGAAGTGGGGAGATTGAGATTGGATGTGAGGAAGAAGTTGCCCATGAGGGTGGTGAGAGCCTGGCACAGGTTGCCCAGGGAGGTGGTGGAAGCCTCCTGCCTGGAGGTGTTTGCAGCCAGGCTGGAGGTGGCTGTGAGCAACCTGCTGTGGTGTGAGGCGTCCCTGGCCATGGCAGGGGGTTGGGGCTGGCTGAGCCTTGAGCTCCCTTCCAGCCCTGACAGTTCTGTGATGCTGTGATATTAACTGTCCTCTTATTTCCCAGAATGGCTCAGGTTGGAAGGGACCTCAAAAAACCTCTCCCCCAACCTGCTGCCATAAGCAGGGAGGCCTCTCAGCTGCACTCAGCTGCTGAAGGCCTTACCCAGCCTGGCCTTGACCAGCCCCAGGGAGGAGGCATGGACAGCCTCCCTGGGCAGCCTGTGCCAGAGTCTCACCAGCCTCAAGCTGAACAATTTAGGAAGGTTCTTTAAAACCAGATGGTGAATTTGTGCATTTCAAGGCATCCAGAGTGACTCTGCCCTGGCAACACGCAATGAGTAGCTCTTGGTACAGCTGCTGAAGCTAGGACTTCCTTCTGACAGTTGAGCTCAAACTGTTCTCTGATCAAAACATTTGTTCCAGCATTTCAATGGCACATTTCTTCTAGAACAATAGCCCAGAGACCTTCCACACTGAAGTAAACAGCACTGCAATATTTACTAAATCTGTACCAAGTTTATCTTCTCAGAATGGGTTGGGTTGGAAGGAATCCCCAAAGGGCATCCAGTCCAACCCCCTGCACTCAGCAGGGACATCCTCCTCTACAGCAGGCTGCTCACAGCCTTCTCCAGCCTCACCTTGAACAGCTCCAGGCATGGAGCCTCAACCACCTCCCTAAGCCACCCCTTGCAGTGTCCCAGCAGCCTCCTGGGGCAGAACTTGTTGCTCACATCCAATCTCAATCTGCTCTGCTCTCATTCCAAACCATTGCCCCTGCTCCTGTCCCTGCAGGCCTTTGCCAACAGTCCCTCTGCAGCCTTCTTGGAGCCCCCTTCAGGTCCTGGCAGGCTGCTCTTAGGGCTGCCTGGAGCCTTCTCTTCTCCAGCCTGAACACCCCCAGCTCCCTCAGCCTGGCCTCCTGGCAGAGCTGCTCCAGCCCCCTGACCATCTTGGTGGCCTCCTCAGGAGCCTCTCCATCAGGTCCATGTCCTTGCTGTGCTGAGGGCTCCAGAGCTGGACACAGCCCTGCAGGTGAGGTCTCACACAGCAGAGCAGAGGGCAGAATCCTCTCTCTCCATCTCTGGCCACACTGCTTTGGATGCAGCCCAAGATTTCCTCACAGGATGTGGAAAGCAGCTCATGAAGGGTCATGCTTGCCAACACCCAGCTCATGTCCCATCAAGGGCCAGGCTGGGAAAGGTGCCAGGAGTGGCTTCCCAGAGGTGGCTGTCCTTGTGAGGTCCCCCACGTCAGACAGGCTTCTGTCCAGGGAGAAGCATCAGGTGATGGAGAAGTCCAAGTCAGGTGGCCTGCATCTGAGCAGGATCTGACACAGCTCACAGGGCTCTCTCTGATACAGCCCCAAAGGAAGTTACACTGAAGGCTTCTTGAATGGGGAAGTGTTTCCAGAAATGGGTTGCATCATTTTGCCCCTTCCTTGAGCAGAGAAAGGAAGCAGACAGAGTGCAGGGAGGATCTGGCTCAGCTGTGCCTTAGGGGCTGAGGAAGGGAGCAGGGGCAGCCAGCAGCCCTCTATTCAGCCTCCCTTAGGCCAAGACTACCCTGCCAGTGATCAGAGCTGCTTTTTGTGTTTTCAGATTTCATTTGACTCAGCTAATTGGCCATTAGGCTCCAATAAGGTGGACATTTATCTACAGATAACACAGGGAAATTGGAAAGTAAGCAGCCTGAGGCTACCCTGAGGACCCTTAACCAAATAGCAAGGCAGAGCTCCATTAAAACAATTCATCAGGAAGCCTCCACAGTCCATTGGCAGATGTTCAAGGATCCCATTAGAAGTTTTAAGGGTACCCAATCTCATTAGACACTGAACTCTAACTCACGTTGAAGTCATTAATAAGTGGAGAGCCTTTCACTTTGAAAGCTTGAAAGTTATCAGCACTGCTGCAGGAGGGGAGGCTGGGCAGCTCTGCTGTCACTCATGTGCAGCTTTGCATAAGGAGAGCAAAAGCTTTCCAGCCTGCATCTGAAAAGGGAGGGGGATGAAAAGGTGCAAACCAATGTCATCCAGGACCTGCTGACTTCGGGTGGGCTCTCAGTGGAACTAAGAGACAAACACTTCAGGCCCTACCTCAAAGGAGCCTACATTCAAGACCTCTGAATCAAATGTTCTCCAGGAAATGCCTACCAGTACATCTCAGCTGCTCCAAAGCACAGACATCTCAAAGTCCCCTCCAGCTGCAGGGCAAAACATTGCTTCCACACTTCATGGAAACTAGGAGGAGGCAGGAAAGTGGCTCTGGTGCTCTGAGCCTTAATGGACACAACACTGAATCAGAGAGTCGCTAACTGAAGTATGAAGTAAGGTCGCTGGAGCTATTCAGAGATACACAGAACGGGCTGGGCTGGAAGGGACCTTCAAGAGCAGCCAGTTCCAGCCCCCTGCCACGGGCAGGGACACCTCCCACCAGCCCAGGCTGCTCAAGGCCTCATCCAGCCTGGCCTTCAACACCTCCAGGGAGGAGGCAGCCACAACCTCCCTGGGCAGCCTGTGCCAGAGTCTCCCCAGCCTCACTCTAAAGAATTTCTTCTTCATCTCCACTCTCAGTCTCTCCTCTCCCAGCTCAAAGACATTGTCCCTTGGCCTGTCACTCCCAGCCCTTGTCCAAAGTCCCTCCCCAGCTCCCCCAGAGCCCCTTCAGGTACTGGAAGCTGCTCTGAGGTCTCCCTGGAGCCTTCTCTTCTGCAGGCTGAACAGCCCCAACTCCCCACAGGGGAGGTTCTACAGCCCTCTGATCATGTTGGTGGCCTCCTCTGGACCCTCTCCAGCACCTCCACGTCCCTGTTGTGTTGGGGGCAGCAGCAGAGGCCACAGGCCAGCAGGAGGGGGCTCAGCAGAGCAGCACAGGCCAGCAGGAGGGGGCTCAGCAGAGCAGCACAGGCCAGCAGGAGGGGGCTCAGCAGAGCAGCACAGGCCAGCAGGAGGGGGCTCAGCAGAGCAGCACAGGCCAGCAGGAGGGGGCTCAGCAGAGCAGCACAGGCCAGCAGGAGGGGGCTCAGCAGAGCAGCACAGGCCAGCAGGAGGGGGCTCAGCAGAGCAGCACAGGCCAGCAGGAGGGGGCTCAGCAGAGCAGCACGGGCCAGCAGGAGGGGGCTCAGCAGCACAGGCCAGCAGGAGGGGGCTCAGCAGAGCAGCACAGGCCAGCAGGAGGGGGCTCAGCAGAGCAGCACAGGGCAGCAGGAGGGGGCTCAGCAGAGCAGCACAGGCCAGCAGGAGGGGGCTCAGCAGCACAGGGCAGCAGGAGGGGGCTCAGCAGAGCAGCACAGGCCAGCAGGAGGGGGCTCAGCAGAGCAGCACAGGCCAGCAGGAGGGGGCTCAGCAGAGCAGCACAGGCCAGCAGGAGGGGGCTCAGCAGAGCAGCACAGGCCAGCAGGAGGGGGCTCAGCAGAGCAGCACAGGCCAGCAGGAGGGGGCACAGCAGAGCAGCACAGGCCAGCAGGAGGGGGCACAGCAGAGCAGCACAGGCCAGCAGGAGGGGGCTCAGCAGAGCAGCACAGGCCAGCAGGAGGGGGCTCAGCAGAGCAGCACAGGCCAGCAGGAGGGGGCTCAGCAGAGCAGCACAGGCCAGCAGGAGGGGGCTCAGCAGAGCAGCACAGGCCAGCAGGAGGGGGCTCAGCAGCACATGCCAGCAGGAGGGGGCTCAGCAGCACAGGGCAGCAGGAGGGGGCTCAGCAGAGCAGCACAGGCCAGCAGGAGGGGGCTCAGCAGAGCAGCACAGGCCAGCAGGAGGGGGCTCAGCAGAGCAGCACAGGCCAGCAGGAGGGGGCTCAGCAGCACAGGCCACAGGCCAGCAGGAGCTCACAGGGGCTCAGCAGAACACTCAGAAGTTTTTTTATAAGAGAAAAGGTGGAAATGAAAAAGAAAGTCTCAAAACCAAAGTGTGAAGCCATCACCAACCCTTACAGGGGAAAACCAAAGCCAAAGGCAGCTGACACCACAGGCCCTCAAGCTTGCAACTCAGTAGCTTAACCCTTCTCACAGCAGGTTTTTAGGGTACTGCTGGTTTGTATTGGTTACAAACACCCTGAGCTCCTTCCCCTCTTCATGTCCTTTTCATTTTTCAAGGACTGTTACACTCCAGTCAGATCACTTTGGTCAGAAGGAGACTCCTGGCATGCTCACTGCACACTGGGATGTGGTTTAATGGCCATGGTGGTCTTAATTTGAAGGGTGGACTCAATGACCTTAAAGGCCTCTTCCAAGCCAAACAATTCTGTGACCTATAATCACAGAGGCACAGAAAGGTCTGTGGGGGTGAGAAGAGACCTCTGAAGATCCTCCAGTCCAACCCCCTGCCAGCAAAGGGTCACCCATAGCACCACCTAGATTCATAGTATAGTATCATAGCATCAGTCAGGGTTGGAAGGGACCACAAGGATCATCCAGTTCCAACCCCCCTGCCATGGGCAGGGACACCCCACACTAGATCAGCCTGGCCACAGCCTCAGCCAGCCTGGCCTTAAACACCTCCAGGGACAGGGCCCCAACCACCTCCCTGCACAACCCAGTCCAGGGCTTCACCACTCTCATGGGGAAGAACTTCCTCCTCCCCTCCAGCCTCAATCTCCCCACCTCCAGCTTCATTCCATTCCCCCTAGTCCTATCACTGCCTGAGATCCTCAGCAGTCCCTCCCCAGCCTTCCTGGAGCCCCCTTCAGATCCTGGAAGGCCACAAGGAGGTCACCTGGGAGCCTTCTCTTCTCCAGACTGAACAGCCCCAACTCCTTCAGTCTGTCCTCACAGGAGAGGTGCTCCAGCCCTCTGCTCATCCTCCTGGCCCTGCTCTGGACACCTTCCAGCACCTCCACATCCCTCTTGTCATAGGGGCTCCAGAGCTGGAGGCAGAACTCCAGGTGGGGTCTCCCCAGAGCTGAGCAGAGGGGGAGAATCACCTCCCTTGCCCTGCTGGCCACACTTCTCCTGCTGCAGCCCAGGCTCTGGTTGGCTTTGTGGGCTGCAAGTGCACACTGAGAGCTCCTGCTGAGCTTCTCCTCCCCCAGCACCCCCAAGTCTCTCTCCTCAGGGCTGCTTTCCAGCCAGTCCCTGCCCAGCCTGCATTTGTGCCTGGGATTGCCTCCACCCAGCTGCAGGACCCTGCCCTTGCTCTTGTTGAACCTCCTGAGGTTGGCTTGTGCCCACCTCTGCAGCCTGTCCAGGTCCCTCTGGATGGATCCCTTCCCTCCAGCTGTCTGCTGCCCCACACAGCTTGGTGTCATCAGCAAACCTGCTGAGGGTGCACTCAGTGCCACTGTCCATGGCACCCACAAAGATGTTGAACAAGCCTGGTCCCAGGACTGATCCCTGAGGGACTCTGCTTGTCCCTGGCCTCCACTGGCACATGGGCCCATGGACAGCCACTCTTTGGCCACCAAGCCAGTTCCTTATCCATCTGGTGGTCACCCATCACACCCATGTGTCACCAGCCTGCAGACCAGGATGTGGTGTGGGACATTGTCGAAGGCTTTGCTCAGGCCCAGGGAAATGACATCAGTTGCTCTCCCCTCAGCTACTGATGTTGTCACCTGCTCATAGAAGGCCACCAGGTTGGTCAGGCAGGATTTGCCCTTGGTGAAGCCAGGCTGACCTGGTGGCTTCTGTTTCAGGGCAGCAAAAACTGGCTGCTGAAGCCCTCACAGCGCCTGCAGACCTCGGGGGAAGCTCTCCACCTGCCTGTGAAAGCAGAGATGCTGGAAGTTGTTTCAGAGCTCAGAGGCAGAAATATTCCACAGCTTCCCTTCTCTCTTATCTTCACTCTTGCTGATGTTCAAAGCCAGGGCATCCAGAAGGCTGCAAAGGGTTCATGAGCAGAGGCAGATCTCAGCTTTCAGGGCAGGGCCAGCAAGCAAACGTTCCTCAGAAGGCATTCTAAAGGGATGTGGTTTCATAAAGAGCAAGCTCAACACTCAGCACCTTGGGCTGATGGCAATGGGAGTGACATGTCTGTAAGTTCACAGCATCTGGGGCTTGTGCAATTCTACCTGTAACTCCATCCAGGCTTTTACTGCCCTCACAACCAGCCAGCACTTCACTAAGGGATGTGACTAACATCAGCATCCCGGAAGCCAGCAGCATCCTGGCCTCTGCTCTGGGAGGACAGAGCTACAGACTGGGGTCAGAGTGGCTGAGAGCTGCCAAACACAGAGGGACCTGAGGGTGCTGATTGACAGCTGCCTGAACATGAGCCAGCAGTGTGCCCAGGGGGCCAAGAAGGCCAAGGGCATCCTGGCCTGCATCAGGAAGAGTGTGGCCAGCAGGAGCAGGGAGGTCATTGTGCCCTGTGCTCAGCACTGGTTAGGCCACACCTTGAGTCCTGTGTCCAGTTCTGGGCCCCTCAGTTTCAGAAGGACATTGAGAGACTTGAAGGTGTCCAGAGAAGGGCAACAAGGCTGGGGAGAGGCCTTGAGCACAGCCCTGTGAGGAGAGGCTGAGGGAGCTGGGGTTGCTTAGCCTGGAGAAGAGGAGGCTCAGGGGAGACCTCATTGCACTCTACAACTCCCTGAAGGGAGATTGCAGCCAGGTGGGGGTTGGTCTCTCTAGCACCCAGCACCAGAACAAGAGGACACAGTCTCAAGCTGTGCCAGGGGAGGTTTAGGCTGGAGGTGAGGAGAAAGTTCTTCCCAGAGAGAGTCATTGGTCATTGGGATGTGCTGCCCAGGGAGGTGGTGGAGTCCCCATCCCTGGAGGTGTTCAAGAGGGGATTGGATGTGGCACTTGGTGCCATGGTCTAGTCATGAGGTCTGTGGTGACAGCTTGGACTGGATCATCTTTGAGGTCTCTTCCAACCTTAGTGACACTGTGAGACTGTGACAGGGCTGGCTCTGGGCTGCAAGAGCACCCTGACAACCCAACTCTGTCCAAGCATACTCAAAGTAAGGTCAGCTCTTCAGGAGCAAAGCCAAGTACAGCTTAGATTGACAAAGATTCCAAGCAATGATGCATCTACCAACCTTTGACTCCTCTAAGCACTTCAGAGGAAGATGCTAGTAAGCAAAAACAGCTACTAGCATGAATTCAGAACACCCAAGGAGCTGCCTCGCTCTTCCTGTCATGTTCTGTCCCTGCTGACTGCAGGCAAGCCGGACTTGATGACCCTGAAAGGTTCCTTCCAGCCCAAACGATCCAGGGACTCTGTGCTTAAGGACTCGAGTCCAGGTTGGACTCGATGATCCTCTAGGTCTCTCCCAACCTTAGTGATACTGTAATACTGTGACTCCAGGTCTCCCATTAGCACTCAGCTTTCCACACCTCTGGGTAACAACAGACCACATGAGGTCCCTTCAGCCTGCCAAAGGAGCTGCTGAGATGCCTGCAGCCCAGAGCTCCAAGCACCGGCTACAAAACACAAGATACAAAGGAGCACTTGGATGGAGCACGAAGACCATGAAGATCTTTGCTCATCACAGTGCAAGTCTTCAGCTGACATGGATCAATGTCATGGAGCAATGTGCCCTGGGGGCCAAGAAGGCCAAGGGGATCCTGGGCTGCATTCAGAGGAGTGTGGCCAGCAGAGCCAGGGAGATTCTCCTCCCCCTCTGCTGTGCCCTGGGGAGACCTCACCTGGAATATTGCATCCAGCTCTGGGCTCCCCACTTCAAGAGGGACAGGGATCTGCTGGAGAGAGTCCAAGGGAGGGCTACGAGGATGCTGAAGGGACTGCAGCACTGCCTGGGGAGGAGAGGCTGAGAGCCCTGGGGCTGTTCAGTCTGCAGAGGAGAAGGCTGAGAGGGATCTGATCAATGTCTATCAATAGCTGAGGGCTGGGGGTCAGGAGGGAGGGGACAGGGACAGGCTCTGCTCAGCTGCACCTGGGATAGGACAAGGGGCAATGGATATAAACTGCAGCACAGGAGGTTGCAGCTCAGCATGAGGAGGAACTTCTTCCCTGTGAGGGTCCCAGAGCCCTGGAGCAGGCTGCCCAGAGAGGTTGTGGAGTCTCCTTCCCTGGAGCCTTCCCAGCCCTGTCTGGATGTGTTCCTGTGTGACCTGTGCTGGGTTCTCTGCTCCTGCTCTGGCAGGGGGGGTTGGACTGGATGATCTCCAGAGGTCCCTTCCAATGCCTAACATCCTGTGAGCTGTGATCTGGCAAGCCACTGTGTTCTGTCTGCAGCTATCAGCATCATCTGACTCCTTAACAACTGGAGGGCTACCTTTGTGCAAAACACATAAAGCAAGGGCAAGGACTTCATGGACTGCAGGAATCTCAGCACAAAGCCTTTCTCAGCAGCCTGGCTTCACAACTTTACATTTAACAGCACCACAGCCTCCTTGCCGCAACAACTTTACAGCATTTTAACAAAACCAGAGAGAAAGCCTCACAGGAAAGCTGAACTATTCATCCAACACAGACAGCAGCTTCCAAAGCCACTGTCTGACACAGGCTACCTCACCTGACGTGACTGCAGAAGGATTTTCCATGAGGGTGTCTGGAGACAGGCCAAGGGGGAATGGTTTGAAGCTGAGGCAGAGCAGGGTTAGACAGGAGCTGAGGAAGAAGTTCTTCAGGGTGAGACTCTGGCACAGGCTGCCCAGGGAGGCTGTGGCTGCCTCCTGCCTGAGGGTGTTCAAGGCCAGGTTGGATGAGGCCTTGAGCAGCTGAGTCCAGTTGAGAGGTGTCCCTGGGCATGGCTGGAGGTTGGAGGAGGTGTCTCTGAGGTCCCTTCCAACCTGAGCCCTTCTGTGGTTGCCATCTAAAAACCTCCAATGAAAGAGCCCTGAGCCAGGAATCTGCCCCCAGCACGCACCCCAGGAGCTGTGAGGAATAATCAACTAAGCAGGTGAATGGCTACATCCCAACAGCAGGGATGCACAGCAGGGTATGGCACTCAGGGAGAGCAAAACATCAGTCAGGATCTCGACTAAAGAAACCAACCAACCAACCCAACCACCAATCCACATGACAGGTCTAAGAACTATCATTCTGGACACAGAGAAACCCTAAGGTTCAAACCACAGAATCATAACCCACAGAACTGTTTTGGTTGGAAAAGCCCTCAATCACAGAATGGTTTGGCTTGGAAGGGACCTCCAGAAGTCATCCAGTCCAAATCCCCCCCCTGCACTCAGCAGGGACATCCTCCACTACAGCAGGTTGCTCACAGCCTTCTCCAGCCTCACCTTGAACACCTTCAGGCATGGGGCTTCAATTCCCTCCCTGGGCAACCCCTCGCAAGGCTCCAGCAGCCTCCTGGTGCAGAACTTGTTGCTCACATCCAATCTCAATCTGCTCTGCTCTCATTTCAAACCATTGCCTCTTGTCCTATCACTGAGTTTTGAGGACTTCATAGGTCTTCAGGAAGGACACTTTGGCCACAACCACCCCAGGAAGAGCTACAGGCTGGGGTCAGAGTGGCTGAGAGCTGCCAGGCAGAGAGGGACCTGGGGGTGCTGATTGCCAGCTGCCTGAACATGAGCCTGCAGTGTGCCCAGGCAGCCAGGAGGGCCAAGGGCATCCTGGCCTGCATCAGGAAGAGTGTGGCCAGCAGGAGCAGGGAGGTCATTGTGCCCTGTGCTCAGCACTGGTTAGGCCACACCTTGAGTCCTGTGTCCAGTTCTGGGCCCCTCAGTTTCAGAAGGACATTGAGAGACTTGAAGGTGTCCAGAGAAGGGCAACAAGGCTGGGGAGAGGCCTTGAGCACAGCCCTGTGAGGAGAGGCTGAGGGAGCTGGGGTTGCTTAGCCTGGAGAAGAGGAGGCTCAGGGGAGACCTCATTGCCCTCTCCAACTACCTGAAGGGAGGTTGTAGCCAGGTGGGGGTTGGCCTCTTCTCCCAGGCACCCAGCACCAGAACAAGAGGACACAGTCTCAAGCTGTGCCAGGGGAAGTTTAGGCTGGAGGTGAGGAGAAAGTTCTTCACTGAGAGAGTCATTGGTCATTGGGATGTGCTGCCCAGGGAGGTGGTGGAGTCCCCATCCCTGGAGGTGTTCAAGAGGGGATTGGATGTGGCACTTGGTGCCATGGTCTGGTCATGAGGTCTGTGGTGACAGGTTGGACTGGATGATCTCTAAGGTCTCTTCCAACCTTGGTGATACTGTGACCTGCTGGGTGCTGCCCAATGCCAGCACAAGGGGCAGTGGTGGAAGCTGAGGCAGAGGAAGTGCCATGGAAACAGGAGGAAAAGTTTTTTCCCTGTGAGGGTGACAGAGCCCTGGAGCAGGCTGCCCAGGGGGGTTGTGGAGTCTCCCTCCCTGGAGATATTCGTACCCCACCTGGATGTGCTCCTGTGTGACCTGCTCTAGATGCTCCTGCTGTGGCAGGGGGTTGGGCTAGATGATCTCTGGAGGTGCCTTCCAGCCCCTCACATTCTGTGATGTGTGACTTCTCTCCCGCTCTCTAAACTGTTCAAAACCTATTCATTAGATTTGGGTTTCTCTGAACACAAATAACAAAGAAAAACAAAGGCAAACATTTTGTCTCACAGTGACAGCACAGCACCATGGCTGTCAGGGGGTTCCTTTTTCTATCATAGTATCAGTCAGGGTTGGAAGGGACCACAAGGATCATCCAGCTCCAACCCCCCTGCCATGGGCAGGGACACCCCACACTAGATCAGCCTGGCCACAGCCTCAGCCAGCCTGGCCTTAAACACCTCCAGCCTGAATCTCCCCACCTCCAGCTTCATTCCATTCCCCCTAGTCCTATCCCTGCCTGACATCCTGAGCAGTCCCTCCCCAGCCTTCCTGGAGCCCCCTTCAGATCCTGGAAGGCCACAATGAGGTCACCTGGGAGCCTTCTCTTCTCCAGACTGAACAGCCCCAACTCCTTCAGTCTGTCCTCACAGGAGAGGTGCTCCAGCCCTCTGCTCATCCTCCTGCCCCTTCTCTGCACACCTTCCAGCACCTCCACATCCCTCTTGTCATAGGGGCTCCAGAACTGAGGCAGGACTCCAGGTGGGGTCTCCCCAGAGCTGAGCAGAGGGGGAGAATCACCTCCCTTGCCCTGCTGGCCACACTTCTCCTGCTGCAGCCCAGGATCTGGTTGGCTTTCTGGGCTGCAAGTGCACACTGAGAGCTCCTGCTGAGCTTCTCCTCCCCCAGCACCCCCAAGGCTCTCTCCTCAGGGCTGCTTTCCAGCCAGTCCCTGCCCAGCCTGCATTTGTGCCTGGGATTGCCTCCACCCAGCTGCAGGACCCTGCCCTTGCTCTTGTTGAACCTCCTGAGGTTGGCTTGTGCCCACCTCTGCAGCCTGTCCAGGTCCCTCTGGATGGATCCCTTCCCTCCAGCTGCCTGCTGCACCACACAGCTTGGTGTCATCAGCAACCCTGCTGAGGGTGCACTCAGTGCCACTGTCCATGGCACCCACAAAGATGTTGAACAAGCCTGGTCCCAGGACTGATCCCTGAGGGACTCTGCTTGCCCCTGGCCTCCACTGGCACATGGATCCATTGACATTCTTTGAGGGCCTGTTCACGTGCCAGTGCTGCACCCAGCTCCGAGGTGCCTGCGGCGCCCCGGGGCGATCCGGCCGCACACAGCTCGTCTGGCGGCGCTCAAGTACAACAAACTGCGCGGGCAGGTAAACACCCAGCTCCTCTTTCCTGACTGACAAACCTTCTCCCACATCACCTGAGCCCCAGAACAACGTCACAGTCTCAGCTGCCAACTGGAATCCTTGCAGGACCTAGCCCACGTCCAGGAACTCCTGGATGGGCTGACACCGAGCCAGAGTAAAGCATTGGGCACTGGGTCAGAGCAGGGCACAAGCAGGGCGGCAGGAGGGGATCAGAGCTGAGCACGACCTGCTTACACTGGCAAGAGCACCGAGAGATGAAAGACACTGGGTGTGCATGTGTGTGCATGCACCCCACAGCCTGATGAGACTTGAAACGAGGTGGGGACTGGAAGAGGGAAGCAAGGGAAGCAGGGAGCTCATCTGGAACAGAGGTTAACACTTCAGAGCCACAGTCTCCTCCTGATCCATCACGGGATTCAAGGGTAGAGTGAAACTAACCAGGCTGGTGTAAGTTCACACTGCCAGCCGTAACAAGCTCACAGAAGGGCTCAGGTTGGAAGGGACCTCAGAGACATCTCCTCCAACCTCCTGCCCTAGGCAGGGACACCTCTCAACTAGACTGAGCTGCTCAAGGCCTCATCCAACCTGGCCTTCAACACCCCCAGGGAGGAGGCAGCCACAGCCTCCCTGGGCAGCCTGTGCCAGAGTCTCACACTGAAGAACTTCTTCCTCAGCTCCAGTCTAACCCAGCTCTGCCTCAGCTTCAAACCATTCCCCCTTGGCCTGTCTCCAGACACCCTCATGGAAAATCCTTCTGCAGCCTTCCTGCAGGATCCCTTCAGGTATTGCAAGGCAGCTCTAAGTCCCCCTTGGAGCCTTCTCTTCTCCATGCTAACCACCCCCAGCTCCCCCAGCCTGGCCTCACAGCAGAGCTGCTCCAGCCCTTGGATCATCTTTGTGGCCTCCTCTGGACTCTGTCCACCAGCTCTGTGTCCTTCTCACACTGGGGACACCAGAGCTGGAGGCAGGATTGGAGGTGGGGTCTCATCAGAGCAGAGTCCAGGGGCAGAATCCCCTCTCTTTGCCTGCTGCCCACACTGCTCTGGCTGCAGCCCAGCACACAGCTGCCTGCTGGGCTGCAGGAGTGCACTGCTGGCTCCTGGGGAGCTGCTCAGCACCCAACAGCCCCAAGTCTCTTTCTTCAGGGCTGCTCTCAACCCACTCTGCACCCAGCCTGGATTTGTGCAGCTCAGGTGCAGATAAAACCTTTCCCATGCAGTGAAGGCACTATTTGATCCAACTCCAAATATTAGGAATAAAGATGCAAATAAAACAGGGAACTTTGCCTTGCAAATCTTCAGACACAATCCCAGGCAAGAGTTCCTTCTGTGGGGCAACAGAGCAACTGTTTAGACAGAGACTCTACGCAGTGTTCAGCTTCTGCTCGCTGAAACTGATCCCCAAGGTTTCAAGGTTTCCCATCTGTACCCAAAAAAAGACTGGAGAGGAAAAGAAGTGTTTGCAGGAGTTAGCAGAACCAAAATGCAAACCAGAGTGAAGGCCATGCAGAAACAAACCAACTCTGCCTGTGGGAAGTGTGCAGGGCTGCCAAAATATACAAGAGGAAGCAACCTTTACAACACCAAATCCCTGAAGACCCCATTCTTCGCAAGAAGAGCAGAACACAGCTGAAAACAAAACATAAAGTGGCAGAAAACTCTTTGAATCTGCCCCAAAGGCAGAGCCTCTGTCTTCAATACCCGTCAGGCAGCCCCTGGGCAAGCCCCAGGGTCCACAGGAGAAACAAGGGCTCCTCAGCCACTGCCCCCAGGCTGAGGTGGAGCAGGGGAGTAGGTGGCAGGGAAACCTTCCTGTGTGAAGATCAGGGCTTGTAGCACACAATCCTCCGTGTTGGTGAGGGGTTTGGAGCACAGCCCTGTGAGGAGAGGCTGAGGGAGCTGGGGTTGCTTAGCCTGGAGAAGAGGAGGCTCAGGGGAGACCTCATTGCCCTCTCCAACTCCCTGAAGGGAGGTTGTAGACAGGCAGAGGTTGGTCTCTTCTCCCAGGCAGCCAGCACCAGAACAAGAGGACACAGTCTCAGGCTGCACCAGGGGAGGTTTAGGCTGGAGGTTAGGAAGAATTTCTACACAGAGAGAGTGATTGCCCATTGGAATGGGCTGCCTGGGGCGGTGGTGGAGTCACCATCACTGGAGGATAGGATAGGATACAGAATTAACCAGGTTGGAAAAAACCTTCAAGATCATCGAGTCCAACCTATCATCCAACACCACCTAAACAACTAACCCATGGCACCAAGTGTTCAGGAGGAGACTTGATAGGCTGCTTGGTTGCATGGTTTAGTTGATTAGGTGGTACTGGATGATAGGTTGGACTTGATGATCTTGAAGGTCTCTTCCAACCTGGTTTATTCTATTCTATTCTATTCTATTCACCTGAGGGTGACACTCCAAACAGACACACTCAGCACACGGGAATGTGTGCCTTGCTTAGAGTAACGAGGTAGAATTTCGGCAGTGAAATGGAAATGAAAAGGAAGAAGGCAACACAATCCTCACGGACCTGAGCTTGGCTGGAAGCTTTCATTAAAAAAAGAAAGAAAAAAAAAGAGCTGTTAAAAGAGGTACCCAAAAGATACCCAAAAGGCTTAAAGGTACCCACATCCACACAAAACTCATGGCCGTGGCAGCTGAAGCTTGCAGTTAGGCAATTTCATAGAATCAATAAGGTTGGAAAAGGCCTCAGAGATCATCAAGTCCAACCTGTCACCCAACACCTCCTGTCAGCTAAACCATGGCTCCAACTGCCACATCCAATCCCTTCTTGAACACCTCCAGGGATGGTGACTCCACCACCTCCCTGGGCAGCACAACCCAGTGGCCAATCTCTCTGGCTGGGAAGAAATTTTCACCTCCAGCCTAAACCTCCCCTGGCACAACTTGAGACTGTGTCCTCTTGTTCTGGTGCTGGCTGCCTGGGAGAAGAGACCAACCCCCACCTGGCTACAACCTCCCTTCAGGGAGTTGGAGAGAGCAAGAAGGTCGCCCCTGAGCCTCCTCTTCTCCAGGCTAAGCAACCCCAGCTCCCTCAGCCTCTCCTCACAGGGCTGTGCTCCAGACCCCTCCCCAGCTTTGTTGCCCTTCTCTGGACACCTTCAAGAGTCTCAATAACCTGCTTAAACTGAGGGGCCCAGAACTGGACACAGGACTCAAGGTGTGGCCTCACCCGCGCTGAGCACAGGGGCAGAATTTCAAAGCAGTTCAGATCCTGTTACTCTTCACCTTCCTTCCCATCCACGCAAACTTTTATCGTGGAAGCCGTGAAACTTATCAGCTCCTCCTGACAACAAACACTCTGAGGGGTGTGGGGGAGGTGTGGTGAAATAAGCAAGAAAAGCGCCTGCAATGGCTAATCCGCGCCGTACCCACCGGGTGTCACCGCCTCGGCGGCTGGGGCGCCACGGCAGCGGGCTCCGCACGCTGCCAGGAGCGGCGCCCGGCGGCATGGCATCGCCTGGCAGCATGGCATCGCCTGGCAGCGTGGCATCGCCTGGCAGCGTGGCATCGCCTGGCAGCGTGGCATCGCCTGGCGGCATGGCATCGCCTGGCGGCATGGCATCGCCTGGCGGCATGGCATCGCCTGGCGGCATGGCATCGCCTGGCGGCATGGCATCGCCTGGCGGCATGGCATCGCCTGGCAGGGGCAATTCACACCTGCAGCAGAGCCGCCCGAGCGGCAGCGGCTCTCCGGCTCTGCCCGCCGTGCGCCGACGGCCGGGAAGGCTCTGCACAGGGAGTGCGAATCGAGAACGGGAGGTGCCCCTTCGGCACCTCAGGTGAAGCCGTGCAAGAACCTGCCCCCAGCCTGCTCCGCCCCGGAGAGGCCTCGGCGAGGGGGAAGGGGGCGCGGGTGGGCCCGGCGCGGGCTGCACCGGCGGCGCCATGCTGCCTTCGGCCCGGCCGCGATTTCGACGCCCGGCTCCGGCCCAGGGACGACCGACCCCAACAGCCGCCCCGGCGCCTCCGGCCCCGCTGAACCCTCCGAGCCGCTCGCCTGGCGCCGGGCCCACCCCGAAGGGAGGGAGAGAGGAGAACGGACAGCCGAGTCCGCCTTCGCCGCGGGCATTCCCACCCGGCACGGCTCGGCTCGGCTCGGCACGGCCCACCCAGCACGCAGCGGGGCAGGCGGTGCCCCGAGCAGGGCCCACCAGGGGGAGGGGAGAGGAGGCGAGGCTGGCGACGGCCCCCGGCCCGGCCCGCACCGAGCTGCCGGGGGGAGGCGGGGGGAAGCAGGAGGCCCCGGCGCCCTCCCGCGCCCAGCGGAGCACGCCCCCCTCGCTGCCGGGCAGCGCCCCGCGCCGCCGCCGCCGCCCGCACTCACCCGCAGAGCCCAGCAGCAGCCACAGCAGCCACATGGCCCCGGCGCCGGCCGCTCCGCAAACTTTCGGAGCTGCTCCGCCACTCCGGCCCCGACGGAGCCTGCGGCCGGGGGCGGAGGGCGGGTGGGGGGCGGAGCGCAGGGCCCGGGGGCGGTGCCCGCCGCCGCCCCGCCCCGCCGCCGTGCACGCTTGCTGGCCACCGCCCCCCGCCCTCCCGCGCCGCCGCCGGCTCCGCCGCGCCCCCAGCCACGCCGGGGCCCGGGCCCGCCGGGCAGTCCCGCCGCGATCTTCGGTGACCGGGGCGTTGCCAGCAGCCCGAGCCGCGAAGCTCGGCCCTAGTCCTTGCCGGGCAGCGCCCGCAGGCCCTGCCTGCCCCGGGGCTCTCGCCGCACGGCTGTCGCCGGTCCTGCGGGCGGCTCTGTGCCGGCCTGGCTGGTGGCACCGGCAGGGCGATGCTGGCGAACTAGCGGCGGGCTGCCCGCAGCTAATCGCGGCTGCGGTCCTCGTCTTTCTCCAGCCAGTTGCCCGTCAGATACCCACGGCCGGTTGTGCGGGGCGTGGAGGGTCCCGGTGTCATCAGCATGTCGTGTAAAGAATCCTCCCCTTGCCCTGCAGCAGCAGGCGTGGGCCCTTTAGTGATGCCTGGAAGAGTCTGGGTCAGAGCTGTGCTGCCCAGAATGTGCTGTCCAGGGAGGTGGTGGAGTCCCTGTCCCTGGAGGTGTTAAAAAATGGATTGGATGTGCCACTTGAACCCATAGTCTAGTTGTCAGGAGGTGTTAGGTAGTAGGTTGGACTTGATGATCTCTGAGGTCTTTTCCAGCCTCATTGATTCTGTAATTCGTGAGGCACACAAATGCTGTCTCTGCCCCTTCTAAACAAGGGCATGTTGGGGCTGGATGTTAGAAAACACTTCCTCACCGAAAGGGTTCTCAGATGCTGGTACAAGCTGCCCAGGGAAGTGGTTCAATCCCCATCGCTGGTGAAGGTGTTTCAAAGAGGCGGATGTGTGGTGCTGAGGGCCATGGGTCAGCCCTACACTTGGTAGAGTTAGAGAATGGTTGGACTGGATGTCGAGATTGAACACATCCAAGTGCCAGGTTCTGCACTTTGGCCACAGCAACCCAAGGCAGTGCTACAGGCTGGGGTCAGAGTGGCTGAGAGCAGCCAGGCAGAGAGGGACCTGGGGGTGCTGGTTGATGGTAGGCTGAACATGAGCCTGCAGTGTGCCCAGGCAGCCAAGAGGGCCAATGGCATCCTGGCCTGCATCAGGAACAGTGTGGCCAGCAGGAGCAGGGAGGTCATTCTGCACCTGGACACTGCACTGGTTAGGCCACAGCTTGAGTCCTGTGTCCAGTTCTGGGCTCCTCAGTTTAGGAAGGAGGTTGAGCTGCTGGAAGGTGTCCAGAGAAGGGCAACAAAGCTGGGGAGGGGTCTGGAGCACAGCCCTGTGAGGAGAGGCTGAGGGAGCTGGGGTTGCTTAGCCTGGAGAAGAGGAGGCTCAGGGGTGACCTTATTGCTCTCTACAACTCCCTGAAGGGAGAGGTTGGTCTCTTCTCCCAGGCAGGCAGCACCAGAACAAGAGGACACAGTCTCAGGCTGTGCCAGGGGAGGTTTAGGCTGGAGGTTAGGAGGAAGTTCTACACAGAGAGAGTGATTGCCCATTGGAATGGGCTGCCTGGGGAGGTGGTGGAGTCACTATCCCTGGAGGTGTTCAGGAGGAGACTTGATGGGGTGCTTGATGCCATGGGTTAGTTGATTAGGTGGTGTTGGATGTTCGATTGGACAGGATGATCTTGAAGGTCTCTTCCAACCTATTCTATTCTATTCTATTCTATTCTATTCTATTCTATTCTATTCTATTCTATTCTATTCTATTCTATTCTATTCTATTCTATTTTCAAGGTCTCTCCCAACTAAATCAATTCTGCAATAAGGAAGGGGGGATTTAGCTCTCTGAAAGCCTCCCTTTCCTTTTGATGCATCTTCCTTCTCCAACTGGAAGCCTTGTGATGTTTTCATTGCAGCCAGCCCATGGGTTTTCATATCCATGCAAAGCTCTGAAAGCATTTTCAGCCCAGGAGCTCCCACTTGGCTGTGATGGGAAGAGGAGCAGCCCTTGTTTTAAGGAGCATTGTTAGGCAGTGTCTAATGACCAGAAGTGTGAAAACCCACCTCAGCTGCACTGCTTTGATGGGGAAATCACTGTCTGTTCCTCGTGTGGTACCTTGTGGTTGCAAATGATTCCCCTGTGTACATGTGCCCAGTAGATCTGCATGGCTACAGGATAAAGGTTTAGCTCCCTAAAAAGCTTGCAGCCTGTATTTAATAGCTGAAGAGGAAGGCTTAGTGCAGGAGGTAATGCAGCTAGGAATCAAAGCTGGTTTGTAAGAGGGAAAAAAAGCTGTGGAATGACTTTCTGAAAGCATGCTCAGCTAATCTGCACAAAACCACCGTTCCCAGCAGAATCCTTTCCAGGCACATTTCATGCAGCCACGGGAGCTGGAGAGGATTGCTCTGTGAGGATTTCACAGCATTTGGAAGGATGGAATTGAATATTTTTTTTTATTTGAAATAAGACTTCTCTTTGAATATCTGGAGTGAGCTCCTCTTAAGTCCCTGATAGCTAATTCCCACGTGGAAGTCAGCATGGGAACCAGTTTCCAGCAGTGGGGCCGAGGAACGGTTTCTGACCCCTGAGGGAGGTAGCTGTGTGAATTTCCTCTGCCTGCCAGGGCTCGGATCCCCACAGAATCACAGAAACACTCAGGTTGGAAAAGAGCCTCAGGATCACCAGGTCCAACCCAGAACCCTGCTCTGCAAGGCTCACCCCTAACCCATAGCCCCAAGCACCACAGCCAAACCACCTTCAAAAACAGCCAGGCTTGGGGACTCCACCACCTCCCTGGGCAGCACTTTCCAGGGTAAGAGTTGAGGTGAATCAAGGAGAAAAAAGCATGGCAAAACAAAGGGGAAAGGGGATTCATAGAATGGTTTAGGTTGGAGGGGACCCTAAAGATCACCGAGTTCCAACACCCCTGCCATGGGCAGGGTCACCTCCTGCTAGCCCAGGTTGCTCAAGGCCTCATGCAGCCTGGCTTTGAACACCTCCAGGGAGGGAACATCCACAACCTCCCTGGGCAACCTGTGCCAGTGTCTCCCCAGCCTCACTCTAAACAATTTCTTCCTGCTCTCCAGTCTCGAGCTTCAACCCATTCCCCCTTCTGTCACTACAAGCCGCTGTTATCACACAGTCTCACAGTCTCACAGTATTGCTAAGGTTGGAAGAGACCTCGAGGATCATCGAGTCCAACCATGCACCACAGACCTCATGACTAGACCATGGCACCAAGTGCCACATCCAATCCCCTCTTGAACACCTCCAGGGATGGGGACTCCACCACCTCCCTGGGCAGCACATCCCAATGATCAATGACTCTCTCAGTGAAGAACTTTCTCCTCACCTCCAGCCTAAACCTCCCCTGGCACAGCTTGAGACTGTGTCCCCTTGTTCTGGTGCTGGCTGCCTGGGAGAAGAGACCAACCCCCACCTGGCTACAACCTCCCTTCAGAGCAATGAGGTCTCCCCTGAGCCTCCTCTTCTGCAGGCTAAGCAACCCCAGCTCCCTCAGCCTCTCCTCACAGGGCTGTGCTCAAGGCCTCTCCCCAGCCTTGTTGCCCTTCTCTGGACACCTTCAAGTCTCTCAATGTCCTTCTTGAACTGAGGAGCCCAGAACTGGACACAGGACTCAAGGTGTGGCCTAAGCAGTGCTGAGCACAGGGCACAATGACCTCCCTGCTCCTGCTGGCCACACTCTTCCTGATGCAGGCCAGGATGCCCTTGGTCTTCTTGGCCCCCTGGGCACACTGCAGGCTCATGTTCAGGCAGCTGTCAATCAGCACCCCCAGGTCCCTCTCTGCCTGGCTGCTCTCAGCCACTCTGACCCCAGCCTGTAGCACTGCCTGGGGTTGCTGTGGCCAAAGTGCAGCCCCTGGCACTGGGACTTGTTGAATGCCATCCTGTTGGCCTCTGCCCATCTGTCCAGTCGGTTGAGGTCCCTCTGCAGATCCCTTCTGCCCTCTCACTGACCAACATCTGCTCCCAGCTTGCTGTCATCTGCACATTTGCTGATGACTGACTCAATGCCCTCCTCCAGATCATCAATGAAGATGTTAAAGAGCACAAGGCCCAGCACTGATCCCTGGGGCACACCACTGGTGCCTGGCTGCCAGCTGGCTGTGGCACCATTCAACCCCACTCTCTGGGCTCGGCCAGAGTGCCTTTCCTGTTAGGCCCACTTTATGTCCTGGATGAAAGGAGCTGGCCAAGCATGGCTGAGCTCTGGGCTTGTTCAGCACAGCCTTGTGCTACGTTGTGATGAAGTCAGTTCCTAGCTGCCTTCCTGAGTGTGCCTGTGGGAGCACTCCCACCCTGCAGCCTGGATTCATCATCATCATCATCAGCAGCAGCAGCAGCAGGCAGCTGACCTTGGGTCAGCCACGCACACTCCGATTCACCTCACCCTCTGTGACCTGTGTGTCCCTGGGGTGGATTTCTGCTTCTGGCCCTGCAAGCAAGGTGTGATCCCAGCTCTGCCACCGTCTTTGTGTGGCCTTGAGTGAGTGGCTCTGTGGCTCCTGTGGCTCCTGTCAACCTGTGCTTTGTCACCTGGGGAGACCATAGGCCAACGCTGCAAGCATCAATCTGTCATTTCAGGTTGCTAAACCCTGAGTGGCTCCCAGTGATGGCAGGCTACCAGCTGATGATCAGAACAGACAAGGAGTATACTCTTCAAGAAGAAAGAGATGATTTCCTTGCTTCTATTTGCTTCGGAGTAAATTGGGCTGGAGCAACGAAGAGCTGTGCTTAGCCTGTGGTCTTGGCAGGGCCCCTTAGGAGAAAGCCACTTACTGTAGCTTTGTGCACTGTGGCTGAGGGCTAGAAAGCAAAACTTCCTTCAGAGCCAAGCTGGTCAGAGAGGGCTCATTTGTACCAGCACAGCTAGCTGCTAGGCAGAGCTGCTGACATTGCCTTCACTGCTCTAAAAGTCGTGGGATTTTGCTGCTGGAGTTCAGTTTCCAAATGCAGCTTCACCTTCTGCTCTATCCTCTGCTTTGTGAACATCTCCACCTCCTGATGTCAGATAGCATTTGACACAGCTGCACGTGACAGCAGTGCTCACAGGGCTCACCCAGGTGCCCTTTTCCACAGGCAGGTTGCAGGTGGCTTCACAGAATGGTCCAGGCTGGAAAGGACCTCCAAAGGTCATCCAGTCCAATCCCCCTGCAGTCAGCAGGGACATCCCCAACTAGATCAGGCTGCTCAGGGCCTTGTCAAGCCTCACTTAGAATATCTCCAGGGCAGGGGTCTCAACCACCTCCCTGGGCAGCCTGTTCCAGGGTTCCACTGCCCTCATGGTAAAGAGCTTGTTCCTAACATCCAATCTAGCCCACCTCCTGGACAATTAGCATATCAATGATTTGCATGAAGGAAACGGGCAGTGTGTGAAATTTCCCTGCGTCTCCCAGACTCTAAAGTAGATGAGAACAAGCAAGCAGAGGGGATTATCTGGCAGTAAAGTAGGGAATCAATAAATGGATGCCCAGATCAATCCATATTCCTTAGCTGGACAGCAGCAGTTCAGCTCCAGCTGTCCCTTCAAGAGCTGGTAACAAATAAATTAAAAGCAACTAAAATTGAGATGTCTTGAGCTGTCCTGACTTCCTAGTGTGCCAGGGTAGTGGTAGGACAGGGGGGAATGGAGCAAAGCTAGAAAGGGGTAGATTCAGATTGATGTTAGGAAGAAGTTGTTGCCCATGAGGGTGGTGAGAGCCTGGCCCAGGTTGCCCAGGGAGGTGGTGGAAGCCTCCTGCCTGGAGGTGTTTGCAGCCAGGCTGGAGGTGGCTGTGAGCAACCTGTGAGCTGAGGTTGCTTAGCCTGGAGAAGAGGAGACTCAGGGGAGACCTTATTGCTGTCTACAACTCCCTGAAGGGAGGTTGTAGCCAGGTGGGGGTTGGTGTCCTTTCCCAGGCAGCCATCACCTGAACAAGAGGACACAGTCTCAAGCTGTGCCAGGGGAGGTCTAGGCTGGAGGGGAGGAAGAAGTTTGTCATAGAGAGATTGGCCACTGGGATGTGCTGCCCAGGGAGGTGGTGGAGTCCCCATCCCTGGAGGTGTTTAGGCAGAGCCTGGCTGCTTGGTGCCATGGTTGAGTTGATCAGGTGGTGCTGGGTGAGAGGTTGGACTTGATGCTCTCCAAGGTCTTTCCCAACCTGCTTTATTCTCTCCTATTCTATCTCCTGTGCCACTGAGCATGATTCCTTCAGTCTTATGTTTGTGAAGCCAAAAATGAAGTTGCCCTCAGGCTGCTGTTGCAGCAATGCAATCCTCAGTTAGGAAGGATAAGATGCATTTCTCTCTGCTGCCTCTGTGAGGAAGGGATCTGCTTGGGTGGCTCTAGTCTGGAGGAGAGCAGTGTGTCATCTTGGCCTTGCTGGGGAGGGCTTCTCTTCAAGCTGTCCCCAACTCAGTAATCTACATAACTAGAAGGCTCAGAGGAGACCTTCTTGTGGCCTTCCAGCATCTGGAGGAGGCTACAAGAAAGCTGGGGAGGGACTCTTAGGAGCCAGCAGTGAGCACTTGCAGCCCAGAGCCTGGTCTACAGCAAGAGAAGTGTGGCCAGCAGGGCCAGGGAGGGGATTCTGCCCCTCTGCTCCACTCTGCTGAGACCACAGCTGCAGCTCTGGGGGCAGTTCTGGAGCCTCTGTGCCAGGAAGGATCTGGAAGGTGTCCAGAGAAGGGCCAGGAGGATGAGCAGAGGGCTGGAGCTGTTCTGCTCTGGAGACAGCCTGAGAGAGTTGGGGTTGTGCAGGCTGGAGAGGAGAAGGCTCCCAGGAGACCTCATTGTGGCCTTCCAGGATCTGAAGGGGGCTCCAAGATGTTAGGATGAAATTCCTCACTATGAGGGTGGTGAGAGCCTGGCCCAGGTTGCCCAGGGAGGTGGTGGAAGCCTCCTGCCTGGAGGTGTTTGCAGCCAGGCTGGAGGTGGCTGTGAGCAACCTGCTGTGGTGTGAGGTGTCCCTGCCCATGGCAGGGGGTTGGGAATGGCTGAGCCTTGAGCTCCCTTCCAACCCTGACAGTTCTGTGATGGTGTAGATTTGCTATGCTTTGCAGGGAAAGGCCATGAACCTGCACTGAGTGTGTAAATCCCAGCTAAAAGGGTCACACTACCTATGCTGCCTATGCCACCTGAAGAGGTTTCCTTCAGAGATTCATATAATGGTTTGGGTTGGAAAGTTCTAACTCCCTGCCATGGGCAGGGACACCTCCCACCAGCCCAGGCTGCTCAAGCCCTCATCCAACCTGGCCTTGAACATCTCCAGGGAGGGGATATCCACAGCCTCCCTGGGCAACCTGTGCCAGAGTCTCCCCAGCCTCACTGTCAAGAATTTCTTCCTCATCTCCAGTCTCAATCTCTCTCAATCTCTCCTCTCCCAGCTCAAAGCTCCCCAGCCTCACTGTCAAGAATTTCTTCCTCATCTCCAGTCTCAATCTCCCCTCTTCCAGCTTAAAGCCATTGTCCCTCATCCTGTCACTCCTACACTTTGTCAAAAGTCCCTCCCCATATTTCTTGTAGTCCCCTTCAGAAGGCTTCTCTAAAGTCTGCCTGGAGCCTTCTCATCTCCAGGCTGAAGCGCCCCAGCTCTCCCAGCCTGTCCCCACGGGGAGCTGAACCCAGAGGTCTGGTGTGACACTGATTTTCAAATGCTCTGAGTAGAGGCCGTGCTTTCACACCCCCCTGGAACTCTCCTTTCAGCTGCATGCATGGGAATTGAGGGGGTTGGCTAATACTTTCACAAAAGCCTTGGTGCTGCCTCACAGGAATGCCTTGGTGTAGAGGGCAGAGGGAATGGAACCAGAAGCAGGCAAGGGGTTTAAAAACACAGGGTGTGAGGGAACAGAGCAGCCGGGATCCTTAAACCTTTCCTAGGGAGAGAAGAGCTAAGCTAAACTCATTGCTGTTGCTGAAGCTGTGCAGGCTGAGTGCCCAGAGGCTGGAGCCAGGCTCTGCTGGGTGATGCCCAGTGCCAGCACAAGGGGCAGTGGTGGAAGCTGAGGCACAGGAGGAAACAGGAGGAAAACATATTTCCCTGTGAGGGTGACAGAGGCCAGGAGCAGGGTGCCCAGGGGGATGTGGCGTCTCCCTCCCTGGAGATATTCCAAACCCACCTGGATGTGCTCCTGTGTGATCTTGCAGGGGATCCTGCTTTGGCAGGGGGGGTTGGACTGGGTGAGCTTTCCAGGTCCCTTCCAGCCCCTCACATTCTGTGATTGTGCAAACCTGACTTTTCTAAGGGCCAGGTCTTCAATTAGTCCTTTTGGCATTAAGTGGTCCTGAATCTGACACCTTTAAAAACAGTCTTGCCTACACAATGACTTTGTGACTAGGTAGGAGGTGAAGAGTGGATCCCAGCTTATCTCATCTAAGCTCTCTGGAGGTACAAGGCAGTAAGATGTCAAGAGGAGACTATCAGGATGGTGTTGGCAGCTCCTGGCTGGGAACCTGGCTGATACCAGAAAAGCTGTGAATGAAGTCATGTTGTGTTTGCTAACAAGGGCAAATGCTTCCACTGAAATGTTTGTTTCAAATGGTGTGTTTTGAAATGCTAATCTGCAAGTTGGGGCTTGTCCAAAATTCACTCTTTTCAAGGGCTAATGTTCCTCAAGCTGTTTGAGGGTAAAGTTCTCTTAGAAAGCACCTCCAGAGTTCATCTGCCACCACCGTGCCCCACTTTTAACCACGTCCCCAAGTGCCATGTCCATGTATTGTTTGAATGCCTCCAGGGGTGGGGACTCCACCTCCTCCCTGGGCAGCCTATTCCAATCCCTGACCATTCTTGCAGCAAAAACATTTTTCCTGATCTCCAATCTGAACCTCCCTTGGTGCAGCTTAAGGCCATTCCTCTCCTCCTGTCCTTTGTTATCTGTGAGGAGAGCCCAACCCCCACCATCCTCTCAGGGAGCTGTCTCCCCTCAGCCTCACTTTCTCCAGAATAAACACCCCCAGCTCCCTCAGCTGCTCCTCCCCAGCCCTGTGCTCCAGACCCTTCCCCAGCTTCCTTGTCCTTCTCTGGCCCTGCTCCAGCACCTCCGTGTCCTTGGAGTCAGGGGCCCAAAACTGAACCCAGGACTCAAGGTGCTGCCTCACCACAGCTGAGTGCAGGGGAACAATCCCTGCCCTGGTCCTGCTTGGCCACACCATTGCTGATCCAGGCCAGGCTGCTGGTGGCCTTCTTGGCCACCTAAGCATTCACAGGCTGATCTTCAACCAGCTTTTCATAAACACCCCCAGATCTTTCTCTGCTGGGCCGTTTCCAGCCACTCTGCCCCAAGCCTGGAGCATTCCTGGGGTGGTTGTGACCCAAGTGCAGGACCTGGTACTTGGACTTGTTGAGCCTCATCCCATTGGCCTCAGCCCATTGATCCAGCCTGTCCAGGTCTCTCTGCAGAGCCCTCCTACCCTCTAGCAGATCAACTCTCCTGCAGAATTCTGTGTCAGGTGTCACCACAGCTGAACTCTTTGCAGCTTCCACCTGGGGAGTGTGGTGGCTGATCCATATTTAGTGCCTGAGGTCAGAGGTGTGGTGCAGGGCCCAGCAGCACCGCAGCTCTATTGCTGCTGCCTGACAGAGGAAGAGGAGCAACAGCTGAATGAATGTGGCCACCAGCTCAGCGCTCTCAGCTGGGCTGCACCCAGTGTGGGCATGGCTAGAGCATGGATTGAAACAAGGGAGACGTTTCACAGAGCTGTGTAGCGTTTGCTCTTTGTTTGTGATGGCTGCAGGGGGCTGGGAGGCAGCAAGACCCCGGGCTGCAGCACGGAGCTGTTGCTACTGCACACAAGAGGCAGGGGTGTATGGGAGCACTCACTCTGATGGCTTCCCTGGTCCGCAGGGAGTGCTCAGCAAAAGCTTTCTGCTGCATCTGGATCGACATAACCAGGGATTGTTGGTCCCACAGGAACTGAGCCAGGAAGTACTGCAGCAGAGAGATGGTCCAGATAGGAAAGCAAATGTCACTGACAGGCAAGATCTAATTTCAAGGTCAGGCTAACGATGTGACTGATGCTGAGCCAGGAGGAAATTATTCTGGCCTGGATTAGATTACCCAGGCAATGTCAGAGGAGCCCTTCTCCACCCCTGTGTGCATCCTTGCCCTGCCCTACCATGCTCCAGAGAGCAGCTGGCCCCTTGCCTCCCTGCCATCACACCTTTGCCAGCACAGGTAGGTCAGAAAGCTGTCAGAGCAATTTCACACTCTGTAGTGATCTTCTGTCAGCCTCCCTCCCTCCCTCCTGAAATCTCATTAAAGAGAAAAACACAACACAACACAACACAACCCCCCTGTCAGTATGGGAATGCTAAGTGAGCTCTCTCACCTGCACTGGCCTTTGTTTCACCTGCCAGAAGCATGAAGGGCTTGGCCAACAGCAAAATGAATGACTGTGTCCCACAGCAGGGTGGGAATTTGAACCCCAGCAGCTCTAATCCTACCTGAAACTCTCAAGCTGGTCACAGAATGATTTGGGTTAGAAGGGACCTTAAAGACTGCAATAGGCAGGGAAACCTTCCTCAAGCCCCCATCCAGCCTGGCTTGGAACACTTCCAGGCTGAAAGCCTCCGCAGCTTCTCTGGGCAACCTGTTCCAGTGCCTCACCACCCTCATCACAGCCAAGAATATCTTCTTAATGTCTAATCTAAATCCAGCTATTACCCTTCCTCCTGTCACTCCATGCCCGTGTCCAAATTCCCTCTCCAGCTCTCTGTAGCCCCCTTCAAATACTTGAAGGCCACGAGAAATTCTCTGTGGAACCAACTCTTCTCCATGCTGACCACCCCCAGCTCCCCCAGCCTGGCCTCACAGCAGAGCTGCTCCAGCCCTTGGATCATCTTTGTGGCCTCCTCTGGACTCTGTCCACCAGCTCTGTGTCCTTCTCACACTGGGGACGCCAGAGCTGGAGGCAGGATTGGAGGTGGGGTCTCAGCAGAGCGGAGTCCAGGGGCAGAATCCCCTCTCTTGGCCTGCTGCCCACACTGCTCTGGCTGCAGCCCAGCACACAGCTGCCTGCTGGGCTGCAGGAGGGCACTGCTGGCTCCTGGGGAGCTGCTCAGCACCCAACAGCCCCAAGTCTCTTTCTTCAGGGCTGCTCTCAACCCACTCTGCACCCAGCCTGGATTTGTACCTCACTGAACCTCACTGAAGCAGACTCCAAGTGTCTGCAAGCTGGGCACAGCTAGGGCAATGGGCACAGCAGGTCCAGGCCAATGAGCAGGTGAAGAGGGCAGTTGCCCAGTTCCTGGCCGTGGTTGTGCTCACCCTGGGACTCTACTTTTAACTGTCTGAGATTGGGCTGCCCAGCCAGGTGTGAGAGGCAGGAAGGACAAAGCCAAGAACCAGGAGGAAGTTAGATGTGGCTGGAGATGAACTGGGGGTTCCCACATGGTGCAGAGTGAAAAGTGGACAGGCAACTGGAGAGGGCTTTGAGCTGTGACATGCTGTGCTCCCTGCTGTCCTGAGGGGCCCTCAGCACGGCCACAGCCATTTGTAAGCTCTCCTTGCACACAGAGCAATTTGCCTCAGCAGCAATCTGCTAGAAACAGAATAATAGAATTGTCAGGGCTGGAAGGGAGCTCAAGGCTCAGCCAGCCCCAACCCCCTGCCATGGCCAGGGACACCTCACACCACAGCAGGTTGCTCACAGCTGCCTCCAGCCTGGCTGCAAACACCTCCAGGCAGGAGGCTTCCACCACCTCCCTGGGCAGCCTGTGCCAGGCTCTCACCACCCTCCTGGGCAACAACTTCTTCCTCACAGCCAATCTCAATCTCCCCACTTCTAGTTTTGTCCATCCCCCCCACTCCTGATTTCTGAGGGGGGCCTGATTTCTGCCCCCCTCAGAGGTGTCCCAGACCCCTATCCCTCCCTGACACCCTCAAAAGTCCCTCCCCAGCTTTCTTGCAGCCCCCTGCAGCTCCTGGAAAGCCACCAGAAGGTCTCCTGGGAGCCTTCTCCTCTCCAGCCTGCACAACCCCAACTCTCTCAGTCTGTGCTCACAGCAGAGCAGCTCCAGCCCTCTGCTCCTCCTCCTGGTCCTTCTCTGGACACCTTCCAGCACCTCCAGAGCCTTCCTGGCACAGAGGCTCCAGAGCTGGCCCCAGAGCTCCAGCTGTGGTCTCAGCAGAGTGGAGCAGAGGGGCAGAATCCCCTCCCTGCCCTGCTGGCCACACTTCTCTTGCTTCAGCCCAGGCTCTGCTTGGCTCTCTGGGCTGCAAGTGCTCACTGCTGGCTCCTGCTGAGCTTCTCCCCCAGCACCCCCATGCTGGTGGAAACTGAATGGTGCCTTTCCCCAGAATTTGATGGGTCCATAATAAACCAGAACATTTCCTCCTTCACTTTCTTCATCATTCAACTTGAAGAGTGTTTTTAACAGCTCTCAGATTTCATTTCTTCATCAGCAGCTCAGTGGGGACAGGGCATAAACTGTAGGGTCTCCAGGTCAGGTTTCACACCCTTGAGGTCCTGCAGACTAAGAAAGCCAAGAGAGTGACATCATCTAAGAAGAGACACAGGTGTAGCATGCACTGATGCCCCTGGCTGCAGGTCCCTAGCTGCTGGGATGTCATGTGGAGGTGCCATGGGGAACTGTGATGTCAGAAAGACAAAGCTTATAAAACCCAGCTGCTCAGGGCCTCATCCAGCCTGGCCTTCAACACTGCCAAGGAGGAGACATCCACAACCTCCCTGGGCAGCCTGTGCCAGAGTCTCACCACCGTGGTACTGAAGAACTTCTTCCTGAGGTGCAGCCTGACCCTGCTCTCCACACCTTCCCTTATGGCCACAGCCTGTTGAGGCTCTGCAGGAGTTTGCTGCAGACAATGGGGTGAGTGTGGCAGGAGGAACCTAGTGTGGTAGTGCCTCTCTCACCACCTGGCAGAGGTTGGAGCAGCCCCTGTGCTGCTCCCTTGCTGTTTCAGATGAAACAGAGAGAAGCAAGCACAGAATCACAGAATTAACCAGGTTGGAAGAGACCTTTGAGATCATCAAGTCCAACCTCTCACCCAGCACCATCTGATCAACTCAACCATGGCACCAAGTGCCTCAGCCAGGCTCTTCCTAAACACCTCCAGGGATGGGGACTCCACCACCTCCCTGGGCAGCACATCCCAAGGGCCAGTCTCTCTTACTGAGAAGAATTCCTTCCTAACACCAGCCTGAACCTCCCCTAGCACAGCTTGACACTGTGTCTCCTCATTCTGGCACTGGTTGCCTGGGAGAAGAGATTGACCCCCACCTGCTGCAACTTGAGGCCATTTCCTCTTGTCCTATTGATTCTCATTAGGTAGAAGAGACCAACCCCCACCTGGCTACACCCTCCCTTCGGGGAGTTGCAGAGAGCAAGAAGGTCTCCCCTGAGCCTCCTCTTCTCCAGGCTAAGCAACCCCAGCTCCCTCAGCCTCTCCTCACAGGGCTGTGCTCCAAACCTGTCCCCAGCTTTGTTGCCCTTCTGTGGACACCTTCCAGCAAGTCAACCTCCTTCCTAACCTGAGGAGCCCAGAACCGGACACAGTAATATTTGCCTTAGCAAGGGCCTCATCCAGGCTCTTCTTAAGTACCTCCAGGGATGGGGACTCCACCACCTCCCTGGGCAGCACATCCCAATGGCCAATCTCTCTTGCTGGGAAGAATTTCTTCCTAACATCCACCCTACCCCACGAAGTCCTTCCTCCCTGCTGCCAAAGCATTCATTTAAAGGAGAATAAAAGCTTGCATGGAGAGGTGGAGTTAAGAGAAAGGTGTCAGATCATGACATCTTTCAGTTATTTTGGGAGCCTGACCTTTCTTGCCCTGAGCTTCCTCTGTCAAGTCAGACATCTGCTTCTCCTCTGACACTCAGTCTGTGTGTCTGCAGCCTGTTGTGTGATCCCCTGGCCAGGTGAAGCCTCGCTGGGCAAAGAGCCAGAGCAGCTCAGAGCCTCCTGAACAAAGCTCTGCTTTAGCTTTGCCAGCAGGTAGAGCTCCTCCTGCTTGGGCTCTCTCCTGAGGGCATGAAGGTACCAGAACAAGAGGACACAGTCTCAGGCTGCACCAGCAGAGGTTTAGGCTGGAGGTTAGGAGGAAGTTCTACACAGAGAGAGTGATTGCCCATTGGAATGGGCTGCCTGGGGAGGTGGTGGAGTCCCCATCCCTGGAGGTGTTCAGGAGGAGACTTGATGGGGTGCTTGGTGCCATGGGTTAGTTGTTTAGGTGGTGTTGGATTGGTTGATGGGTTGGACACGATGATCTTGAAGGTCTCTTCCAACCTGGTTTATTCTATTCTATAATAATAATATTATTATTATTATTATTAATAATAATAATAATAATAATAATAACAACAACAACAACAACATATAGTATAGTTAAATTTAGATTTATTAGATTTATTACTATTGTTTTACTAGTTATTATTGTAGTAACATCAGCAATAAATTATATTATTATGTAATATTATAATAACAATAATAATATATATTATTATATTATTTAATAGTAATAGAATGATGATGATGAGCATTGATGATGGTGATGGTGATGATGAGATGATGATGGCCTTCCAGTGGCCACAAGAATGATCCAGAGGGCTGGAGCTCTTCTCCTGTGGAGGCAGCCTGAGGGAGTTGGGGCTGTGCAGGCTGGAGAGGAGAAGGCTCCCAGGAGACCTCATTGTGGCCTTGCAGAATCTGCAGGGGGCTCCAAGAAAGCTGGGGAGGGACTTGTGAGGGTGTGAGGGAGGGATAGGACTGGGGGGGATGGACAAAACTAGAAGTGGGGAGATTGAGATTGGCTGTGAGGAAGAAGTTGCCCATGAGGGTGGTGAGAGCCTGGCACAGGTTGCCCAGGGAGGTGGTGGAAGCCTCCTGCCTGGAGGTGTTTGCAGCCAGGCTGGAGGTGGCTGTGAGCAACCTGCTGTGGTGTGAGGTGTCCCTGCCCATGGCAGGGTGGGGTGGAACTGGCTGAGCCTTGAGGTCCCTTCCAACCCTGACCATTCTAGGATTCTATTATTCTATTTGACAGAAACAGGAAGAAGTCTTCCTCTGAGGACTTTGCTCAGGTGCTGGAACACAGACCCACCAGAAAGGGCACAGCCAGGCTGAGCAAAGCACCAACACGTGTAGGGATACCCACCAGTGTGGACTTAGCACATTGTGCCCTGCCGACCAGCAGCAGCTGTGCTCTCAGCTTGCCCAAGGGGCTGAAGCAAGAAACACCACCAGAAATGATCTTCAGAATAGAAGAGCTGAGGAGCCTGCTGAAGTGCAGCTGAGTGGAGAGCTGCAGCTGAGTGCAGAGAGGTGCAGCTGAGTGCAGAGAGGTGCAGCTGAGTGCAGAGGCGCAGCTGAGTGCAGAGGCGCAACTGAGTGCAGAGAGGTGCAGCTGAGTGCAGAGGTGCAGCTGAGTGCAGAGAGGTGCAGCTGAGTGCAGAGATGCAGCTGAGTGCAGAGGTGCAGCTGAGTGCAGAGAGGCACAGCTGAGTGCAGAGGTGCAGCTGAGTGCAGAGAGGTGCAGCTGAGTGCAGAGAGGCGCAGCTGAGTGCAGGGAGGTGCAGCTGAGTGCATAGAGGCACAGCTGAGTGCAGAGAGGTGCAGCTGAGTGCAGAGAGGCACAGCTGAGTGCAGAGGTGCAGCTGAGTGCAGAGAGGTGCAGCTGAGTGCAGAGGCGCAGCTGAGTGCAGAGGTGCAGCTGCTGGAGCAGCCGCTCCTGGGTGAAGTGAGGGCAGAGGCGCTGTCTGTTTGGAGGCTGTCCACACATCCTTGGCTGTCACATCCCCTCAGCTCTCCCATCTGGCACACACCTGTGCCTTGCTTCTGGCTCTTGGCAGCACAGATGCCTGAGTGCAGAAGCAGCTTTCCCTTCAGCGGGTTCACAGGGGATGACAAATTGGTTTCTCTGCCGACTTGCCAGCTGCAGCAGCCAGGGCAGGCAAAAAGACCTGGCTTAGTTCAAACAATGGCAGTAGAGGCTGTGAGCTGGTTTGTTTGGGGTTGTCTGGAGTAGGAATGAACCTCTTTGCCAGCAGAGCTGCTGAGTGGTGCCAACTGTGGCTGCAGGAGGACCACCTCGAGCTGGATACCTGAAATGGTTATAAGACTGGTGGCCAAGGTCCTCTGGTGGCAGGAGGAAGTTTGCTTCTTTTCCCTGTCCAAGACAGAAGGTAGATTGTATCCCTGCACGGGGAGATTGCTGGAGCCTCTTTAGAGAAGAGCAACAAAGTGGGGAGAAGTTCTGATGAGGAGCAGCTGAGGGACCTGGGGTTGTTCAGCCTGGAGAAAAAGAGGCAGAGGGAACACCTTCTGGTTCTCTACAGCTCTCTGAAAGGATTCACACAGGCTCACAGGAGATTAGGGGTTGGAGGGGACCTCTGGAGATCATCCAGTCCAACCCCCTGCCAGAACAGGACCAGGGAATCCAGCACAGGTCACACAGGAACACATCCAGACAGGGCTGGGAAGGCTCCAGGGAAGGAGACTCCACAACCTCTCTGGGGAGCCTGCTCCAGGGCTCTGGGAGCCTCACAGGGAAGAAGTTCCTCCTCATGCTGAGCTGGAACCTCCTGTGCTGGAGTTTATATCCATTGCCCATTGTCCTATCCCAGGGTGAAGCTGAGCAGAGCCTGTCCCTGTCCCCTCCCTCCTGACCCCCAGCCCTCAGCTATTGATAGACATCGATTAAATCCCCTCTCAGCCTTCTCCTCTGCAGACAGAACAGCCCCAGGGCTCTCAGCCTCTCCTCCCCAGGCAGTGCTGCAGTCCCTTCAGCATCATCATAGCCCTCCCTTGGACTCTCTCAGTTGGAGCCAAGCGAGCACTGGTTTCTTTTCTCCAATAACAATGGGTAGGACAAGGACATGGATAGGAAATGTCCTCAAGTTGCCCCAGGGGAGGTTTAGGTTGGACATTAGGAATAGTTCCTTTATTGAAAGAGTGTCCAGGTGCTGGAACAGGCTGTGCAGGGAGGTGGTGGAGTCACCACTTCTGCCAGGTGCAGACATAGCCCTTGTGGGCATGGTTTAGTGGGGTATGGTGGTATGGGATTGATGGTTGGACCTGAAGATCTCGGAGGGCTTTCCCAATCTTAATGATTCTGTTCTGTGATGCCAGGTGGGGAGAAGAGGCCCAGCCCAGCGACACCCAGTGCAAGGGGTGCTCCAACACGAAGGTGATGCAGAAGGAAACACAGCTGAATGGGAGATGCTGCCTGAGATCTGGTGATGCCCAGGGAGCGTGGCACAGGCCTGTGGGAACTGCCTGGGGAGAGAAGAAAAAAACCCAAGCTGATAATGGGAAAGCTTGGCAAATCCAAAGGTAATCTGTGGCGCTGCAGAGCGCTAATCCTGACGCCCGACATTAATCTGCTGAATGGAGAGGTAATGCCCTTATCTGCCACGCTGCTCCTTCAGCCAGGAGGGAGGGCCCACGGTCTTCACAGGCTCCAGAAAGCCTGACATTGTCTTTGGCTGGCTGCTCCAGAGATTTCAGAGACTCACAGGATGTTAGGGGTTGGAAAGGACCTCTGGAGATTATCGAGTCCAACCCCCTGCCAGAGCAGGATCAGAGAATCCAGCACAGGTCACACAGGAACACATCCAGACAGGGCTGGGAAGGCTCCAGGGAAGGAGACTCCACAGCCTCTCTGGGCAGCCTGCTCCAGGGCTTTGGGACCCTCACAGGGAAGAAGTTCCTCCTCATGCTGAGCTGGAACCTCCTGTGCTGCAGTTTATATCCACTACCCCTTGTCCTATCCCCGGGTGCAGCTGAGCAGAGCCTGTCCCTGTCCCCTCCCTCCTGACCCCCAGCCCTCAGATATTGATAGCCTGGGCTGCAGCAAGAGAAGTGTGGCCAACAGGGCCAGGGAGGGGATTCTGCCCCTCTGCTCCACTCTGCTGAGGCCACAGCTGGAGCTCTGGGGCCAGTTCTGGAGCCTCTGTGCCAGGAAGGATCTGGAAGGTGTCCAGAGAAGGGCCAGGAGGATGAGCAGAGGGCTGGAGCTGCTCTGCTCTGGAGACAGCCTGAGAGAGTTGGGGTTGTGCAGGCTGGAGAGGAGAAGGCTCCCAGGAGACCTCATTGTGGCCTTCCAGGATCTGAAGGGGGCTCCAGGATGTTAGGATGAAATTCCTTACTATGAGGGTGGTGAGAGCCTGGCCCAGGTTGCCCAGGGAGGTGGTGGAAGCCTCCTGCCTGGAGGTGTTTGCAGCCAGGCTGGATGTGGCGGTGAGCAACCTGCTGTGGTGTGAGGTGTCCCTGCCCATGGCAGGGGTTGGGACTGGCTGAGCCTTGAGGTCCTTTCCAACCCTGACAATTCTGTGATGCTGTGACTGCTGCACTTCCCTGAGGTAAAGCTCCCAGAGGATAATTCTTCACTCATCAGCAGCCATGCTGTGACAGAGCAGCCCAGCCTGGCCAGACTGTAAGAGCAAGCTACTGATCAAACCATAGTGTATGAGTCTTGATCCACTGCAAGTACAGCCAGACCTCCTTGGACTGCCACAGCTAGACAATCACACAGTCATTAAGGCTGGAAAAGCCCTCTGAGATCACTGAGTCCAACCAGCAACCCAACACCACTGTGGCCATTAAACCATGTCCCCAAGACCTATGGCCACACATTTCTTGAACACCTCCAGGGATGGGGATTCCACCTCCTCCCTGGGCAGCCTGTCTGTGGTGAAGGCACAGTATGCCCAGAATCATGCCCCAAATGCTGAAAACTTGTCCCAGCATGTTTGGACACATCCCCTTCCTTTCCTGAGGGGGAACAAAGGCCAAGGCATCAGCCAGGCAGTACAACCAACCTCCTCTGCCTTCCAAGTCATAAACAGCTCCATGCACCCATGGCACGGGATGCTCCTGCTCCTGCCAAGTATGGCCATAGTGTCAGCTTCACACTTTCTATGGGCTAGAGCTGGGTGTTTAGGAGAGTGCCCACTGGCCAAATCCAGCCTTGAGAACCTCCTAAGTATTACCCCAACTTGTAAACAAGTTGCCCTAGCTCTTTGCTTGACCTCTTTGCCTGGGACGCCAAGCTCCTTGCTTTTTGCTGGAGCTTTTCACGCTGAGCTCCACAGCCATGGCTGTGCAGTCTCCTCACTCCCACAGGCAAGCAAACTATCAGCCTCTGGAGAGGAGGAGGCCCTGCTTAGTACAAGGGCTCATGCAATGTGTGGTGTTCCCTCAGACCCTCTCTCCTTGCAGAAACAATGGGGAGAGCAACCAAGCCAGAACTCAGAAGGGAAAAAGGGAAACCAAAACCCCCCGGAGAGGTCTGTTGGTAAGAAAGAGATGGAGGCAGCATCTCCTCCCTCTCTACTCTGCTCTGGGGAGACCTCACCTGGAATATTGCATCCAGCTCTGGGCTCCCCAGCTCAGGAGGGACAGGGATCTGCTGGAGAGAGTCCAAGGGAGGCTGCAAGGCTGCTGAAGGGACTGCAGCACTGCCTGGGGAGGAGAGGCTGAGAGCCCTGGGGCTGTTCAGTCTGCAGAGGAGAAGACTGAGAGGGGATTTAATCGATGTCTATCAATAGCTGAGGGCTGGGGGTCAAGAGGGAGGGGATAGGGACAGGCTCTGCTCAGCTTCACCCTGGGATAGGACAATGGGCAATGGATATAAACTGCAGCACAGGAGGTTGCAGCTCAGCATGAGGAGGAACTTCTTCCCTGTGAGGCTCCCAGAGCCCTGGATCAGGCTGCCCAGAGAGGCTGTGGAGTCTCCTTCTCTGGATATAAAGTACAGCAGAGGAGAAGCCAGCATCCAGACAGGCCGATCATGCCCCAGCCCTGAGAGTCTCCAGAGGAGGGGCCCTCGCTGATAGCCTGAGGAGCCCCAGCGGTGCATTGCCAGCCCCAGCAGTGGGAAGAGCACGCTGTGCCTTCAAGGGGACAGGAGCCCTGAGGGTAAGACTGCCCAGCTGCCAGGGAAGGGAATAGGATAGGATAGGATAGGATAGGATAGGATAGGATAGGATAGGATAGGATAGGATAGGATAGGATAGGATAGGATAGGATAGGATAGGATAGGATAGGATAGGATGAACCAGGTTGGAAGAGACCTTCAAGATCATGGTGTCCAACCTATCATCCAACACCACCTAAACAACTAACCCATGGCACCAAGCACCCCATCAAGTCTCCTCCTGAAGACCTCCAGTGATGATGACTCCACCACCTCCCCAGGCAGCCCATTCCAATGGGCAATCACTCTCTCTGTGTAGAACTTCTTCCTAACATCCAACCTAAACCTCCCCTGGCACAGCCTGAGACTGTGTCCTCTTGTTCTGGTGCTGGCTGCCTGGGAGAAGAGACCAACCCCCACCTGGCTACAGCCTCCCTTCAGGTAGTTGTAGAGAGCAAGAAGGTCTCCCCTGAGCCTCCTCTTCTCCAGGCTAAGCAACCCCAGCTCCCTCAGCCTCTCCTCACAGGGCTGTGCTCCAGACCCCTCCCCAGCCTTGTTGCCCTTCTCTGGACACCTTCCAGCAGCTCAACCTCCTTCCTAACCTGAGGAGCCCAGAACTGGACACAGGACTCAAGGTGTGGCCTAAGCAGTGCTAAGCACAGGGCACAATGACCTCCCTGCTCCTGCTTGCCACACTGTTCCTGATGCAGGCCAGGATGCCATTGGCCCTCCTGGCTGCCTGGGCACACTGCAGGCTCATGTTCAGCCTACCATCAACCAGCACCCCCAGGTCCCTCTCTGCCTGGCTGCTCTCAGCCACTCTGACCCCAGCCTGTAGCACTGCCTGGGGTTGTTGTGGCCAATGTGCAGCACCTGGCACTTGGATGTGTTCAATCTCCTGCCCTTGGCCTCTGCCCATCTGCCCAGCCTGGCAAGGTCCCTCTGCAGAGCCTCTCCACCCTCCAGCAGATCAACTCCTGCCCCCAGCTTGCTGTCATCTGCACATTTACTGATGCTGGACTCAATGCCCTCCTCCAGATCATCAATGAAGATGTTAAAGAGCACAGGGCCCAGCACTGCTCCCTGGAGCACACCACTGGTGCCTGGCTGCCAGCTGGCTGTGGCACCATTCACCACCACTCTCTGGGCTCAGCCTCCAGCCAGTTCCTAACCCAGCTCAGAGTGCTGCTGTCCAAGCCATGGGCTGAGAGCTTGGTCAGGACTCACTGAGTCCAGTAGCCCAGACATCTGCCTCAGCCTTGTGAGGAAATGATTCTCTCGCTGTAGAAGCTCCTGTTCACAATGGAGACAGAGGAGTTTAGTGCAACTTTATTCCAAGACAGGGAGAGTCCACAGGACAGGTCCTGGTGTGGTGTCTCAAACTGCTGGGAGACACAGCTCCCCTTTTACCCTAAATTCCCAGATGCAAATTTCCCTCTCCCATTCCCCACTGCCTCAGGTGCTCAGGATTTAGTTTCTCCCAACATGCCTACTACACATCCCCCTTCCCATGCAACTCCCCCGCTACGTACCTCCCATGCTCATTCAAATAAGCTTCTTCATGTCTCTGGGTGGAGAAGTTAATATTTGGTAGTCTATTAAGCCTGAGCTCTGGCTTGAAAGCTCAAGAGTGGAGGCTGTGCTCAGGGCCTTGTCAGCCTCAGACAGACTCCCACTGATTTACCTTAAACTTAAGATAAAGGTGCTTTGCAGCTGCTGTGTTGCTGTGTATGCAGATAGAGAAGGGGAACTCTCTGGTTCCCCTCCCTTCTTCCTCCGACCCCCCTCAGGCAATTCTTCCTTTGTAAAGACTGGGTGCTTGTAATCCCACCAGCCTTAAGGAGCAGGCTGATAGCCACGGCTGTGCGCGGAGGCTCGCCTCGAGCAGGAGCAGCGCCTAGCAGCGTGCCTGCGTGACCCCGCCGGTGCGGGAGGGAAGAGGAGCCGCCACCGCCGACGCTCCGTGCTCGGAGAACCCCAGGGAAACCCAGAGCACCCTCCGTGCCTCTGCTCCAAAGCCAGGACCGCTCCGAGAGGCTTCTGCCCGCTCCTTCGAGCCAAGCGAAGGGCAAGCCGCCGCTCCACGCAACCGCGCCTCTGCCCCGGGGCTGTCCACACCGGCAATGAAGCCTCTCGACACGAGGGCCGACCCCGTCCCGGGACCAGCCCTAGCGGCCCTGCCGGGCCGACCCCGCAGGACCTCTCCCTGCCGTCCGGAGGGAGCCGCCTGAGTCCTGCTAAGGGAGCCTGCTTGCCGGCTAGCCTACGCTCTGTCCCCTCTCTGCTGCTGCGGGAGGGACAATGTTGTTGCCTGCCAGCCGCTCTGCCGCAGCCTAGGATAGGATAGGGTAGGATAGGATAGGGTAGGGTAGGATAGGGTAGGATAGGATAGGGTAGGATAGGATAGGGTAGGATAGGATAGGGTAGGGTAGGATAGGGTAGGGTAGAATAGGGTAGGGTAGAATAGGGTAGGGTAGGGTAGCATAGGGTAAGGTAGGGTAGGATAGGATAGGGTAGGATAGGATAGGGTAGGATAGGATAGGGTAGGGTAGGATAGGGTAGGGTAGAATAGGGTAGGGTAGGGTAGCATAGGGTAGGGTAGGGTAGGATAGGATAGGATAGGATAGGATAGGATAGGATAGGATAGGATAGGATAGGATAGGATAGGATAGGATAGGGTAGGGTAGGGTAGGGTAGGGTAGGGTAGGGTAGGGTAGAATTAGCCAGGTTGGAAAAGATGTCACAGTCTCACAGTCTCACCAAGGTTGGAAGAGACCTCGAGGATCATCGAGTCCAACCTGTCACCACAGACCTCATGACTAGACCATGGCACCAAGTGCCACATCCAATCCCCTCTTGAACACCTCCAGGGATGGGGACTCCACCACCTCCCTGGGCAGCACATCCCAATGATGAACAACTCGCTCGATCTTTGAGATCGAGTCCAACCTATCACTCACCACCATCTGATCAACTAAACCATGGCACCAAGTGCCTCAGCCAGGCTCTTTCTGAACACCTCCAGGGTTGGGGACTCCACCACCTCCCTGGGCAGCACATCCCAATGGCCAATCTCTCTTGCTGGGAAGAATTTCTTCCCAACATCCAGCCTAAACCTCCCCCGGCACAGCATGAGACTGTGTCCTCTTGTTCTGGTGCTGGGTGCCTGGGAGAAGAGATTGACCCCCACCTAGTGCAACTTGAGGCCATTTCCTCTTGTCCTATCAATTCTCATTAGGTAGAAGAGCCCAACCCCCACCTGGCTACAACCTCCCTTCAGGGAGTTGGAGAGAGCAAGAAGGTCTCCCCTGAGCCTCCTCTTCTCCAGGCTAAGCAACCCCAGCTCCCTCAGCCTCTCCTCACAGGGCTGTGCTCCAGACCCCTCCCCAGCTTTGTTGCCCTTCTCTGGACACCTTCCAGCAGCTCAACCTCCTTCCTAAACTGAGGAGCCCAGAACTGGACACAGGACTCAAGGTGTGGCCTAACCAGTGCTGAGCACAGGGCACAATGACCTCCCTGCTCCTGCTGGCCACACTCTTCCTGATGCAGGCCAGGATGCCATTGGCCCTCCTGGCTGCCTGGGCACACTGCAGGCTCCTGTTCAGCCTACCATCAACCAGCACCCCCAGGTCCCTCTCTGCCTGGCTGCTCTCAGCCACTCTGACCCCAGCCTGTAGCACTGCCTGGGGTTGTTGTGGCCAAAGTGCAGCCCCTGGCACTTGGATGTGTTCAATCTCCTGCCCTTGGCCTCTGCCCATCTGTCCAGCCTGGCAAGGTCCCTCTGCAGAGCCTCTCCACCCTCCAGCAGATCAACTCCTGCCCCCAGCTTGCTGTCAGCTGCACATTTACTGATGCTGGACTCAATGCCCTCCTCCAGATCATCAATGAAGATGTTAAAGAGCACAGGGCCCAGCACTGCTCCCTGGGGCACACCACTGGTGCCTGGCTGCCAGCTGGCTGTGGCACCATTCACCACCACTCTCTGGGCTCAGCCTCCAGCCAGTTCCTAACCCAGCTCAGAGTGCTGCTGTCCAAGCCATGGGCTGAGAGCTTGGTCAGGACTCGCTGAGTCCAGTAGCCCAGACATCTGCCTCAGCCTTGTGAGGAAATGATTCTCTCGCTGTAGAAGCTCCTGTTCACAATGGAGACAGAGGAGTTTAGTGCAACTTTATTCCAAGACAGGGAGAGTCCACAGGACAGGTCCTGGTGTGGTGTCTCAAACTGCTGGGAGACACAGCTCCCCTTTTACCCTAAATTCCCAGATGCAAATTTCCCTCTCCCATTCCCCACTGCCTCAGGTGCTCAGGATTTAGTTTCTCCCAACATGCCTACTACACATCCCCCTTCCCATGCAACCCCCCCGCTACGTACCTCCCATGCTCATTCAAATAAGCTTCTTCATGTCTCTGGGTGGAGAAGTTAATATTTAGTAGTCTATTAAGCCTGAGCTCTGGCTTGAAAGCTCAAGAGTGGAGGCTGTGCTCAGGGCCTCGTCAGCCTCAGACAGACTCCCACTGATTTACCTTAAACTTAAGATAAAGGTACTTTGCAGCTGCTGTGTTGCTGTGTGTGCAGATAGAGAACGGGGAACTCTCTGGTTCCCCTCCCTTCTTCCTCCGACCCCCCTCAGGCAATTCTTCCTTTGTAAAGACTGGGTGCTTGTAATCCCACCAGCCTTAAGGAGCAGGCTGATAGCCACGGCCGTGCGCGGAGGCTCGCCTCGAGCAGGAGCAGCGCCTAGCAGCGTGCCTGCGTGACCCCGCCGGTGCGGGAGGGAAGAGGAGCCGCCACCGCCGACGCTCCGTGCTCGGAGAACCCCAGGGAAACCCAGAGCACCCTCCGTGCCTCTGCTCCAAAGCCAGGACCGCTCCGAGAGGCTTCTGCCCGCTCCTTCGAGCCAAGCGAAGGGCAAGCCGCCACTCCACGCAACCGCGCCTCTGCCCCGGGGCTGTCCACACCGGCAATGAAGCCTCTCGACACGAGGGCCGACCCCGTCCCGGGACCAGCCCTAGCGGCCCTGCCGGGCCGACCCCGCAGGACCTCTCCCTGCCGTCCGGAGGGAGCCGCCTGAGTCCTGCTAAGGGAGCCTGCTTGCCGGCTAGCCTACGCTCTGTCCCCTCTCTGCTGCTGCGGGAGGGACAATGTTGTTGCCTGCCAGCCGCTCTGCCGCAGCCTAGGATAGGATAGGGTAGGATAGGATAGGGTAGGATAGGATAGGGTAGGATAGGGTAGGGTAGGATAGGATAGGATAGGATAGGGTAGGGTAGGGTAGGGTAGGGTAGGGTAGGGTAGGGTAGAATTAGCCAGGTTGGAAAAGATGTCACAGTCTCACAGTATCACCAAGGTTGGAAGAGACCTCGAGGATCATCGAGTCCAACCTGTCACCACAGACCTCATGACTAGACCATGGCACCAAGTGCCACATCCAATCCCCTCTTGAACACCTCCAGGGATGGGGACTCCACCACCTCCCTGGGCAGCACATCCCAATGGCCAATCTCTCTTGCTGGGAAGAATTTCTTCCCAACATCCAGCCTAAACCTCCCCTGGCACAGCATGAGACTGTGTCCTCGTGTTCTGGTGCTGGGTGCCTGGGAGAAGAGATTGACCCCCACCTAGTGCAACTTGAGGCCATTTCCTCTTGTCCTATCAATTCTCATTAGGTAGAAGAGCCCAACCCCCACCTGGCTACACCCTCCCTTCAGGGAGTTGGAGAGAGCAAGAAGGTCTCCCCTGAGCCTCCTCTTCTCCAGGCTAAGCAACCCCAGCTCCCTCAGCCTCTCCTCACGGGGCTGTGCTCCAGACCCCTCCCCAGCTTTGTTGCCCTTCTCTGGACACCTTCCAGCAGCTCAACCTCCTTCCTAAACTGAGGGGCCCAGGACTGGACACAGTAACCTTGCTGCAAGCAGAGGACACAGTGCACCTTCCGCCTGCTTTCCACTCACTGACACTCAGTTCAAAGCACCCGCCCCTACCGGCCTAACATTTCCAGGCCAAGCCTCCGACACAGTGCAATACGCTCTGTGTGTATTTAAGCAGCCGCCAAGGTCCTGTCGAGTCGCCGCCTGGTGGACAATCGGTGGAATTGCAGTCTCTGCCCCGCGAAGAGCAATTAATTCTGTAAATACTCTAATTGGGTCTAGATCGTGAATACTAAACCACTTATGGGATGTATTTCACAATCGTGCACTAGAATCTGTGCCTAAAGCAGTGATTCATTGGGTGTTGATAATGCTAATAATAACATTAATGTTTGTATAACTCATTTTTCATATTCATAAATCAATGACCTCTTCATCAGGCTGTTTCAATTTCTGAGTACTCCTGCAGCGAAGAAATGTTTCTCATATCCAACCTAAGCCTCCCCCAGCACAATTTCAGGTCATCTCCTCTTGTTCTGTCACTTGTTCCTTGGGCAAAGAGCCCAACCCCCACCTGGCTTCAGCCTCCTGTCAGGGAGCTGCAATGAGGTCTCCCCTCAGCCTCCTTTTCTCCAGGCTAAAGACCCCCAGTTCCCTCAGCTGCTCCCCACCAGCCCTGGTCCCCAGACACCCAGCTTCATTGCCTTTCTCTGGACAGGCTCCAGCACTTCAATCTATAAACACAGTCACGAGCCTCAGGCTTTCCAGGTGACTCTGGGATTTGTGAATAACGGCAGAACAGGCAGCAGCAAGGGAAGCAATTGAAGCTGCTGCTTATCATATTGATTAAAACACAGGGGCTGCCCTTCCAGGAGGAACTTTGCAGCAGGATGAAGATATATTAGCTGCTCTCAGAAGCTGCTTCCACTCTGCCAGCGGCAGCTCTGGACATGCAACTATGCTGGCACAGATAAAAACAAATCCATGCTTCCAGCCCTGCTACAGCAAAGAAATAGCTCAGGAAGGACACATGTCTTAATGAACCTCTTGGGAGCAGAAGGCCAAAGCCCTGCTGAGGCTGCATCTGGAGTATTGTGTCCAGTTCTGGGCCCCTCAGTTCAGGAAGGACCTCAGGGAGCTGCTTGAGAGAGTCCAGCACAGAGCCACAAAAATGATTAAGGGAGTGGAAGATCTTCCTTAGGAGGAGAGCCTGAGGGAGCTGAGGGCTCTGGAGCCTGAGAGGTGACCTCCTTGCTGTTGCTAAAGCTGTGCAGGCTGAGTGCCCAGAGGCTGGAGCCAGGCTCTGCTGGGGGATGCCCAAGGCCAGCACAAGGGGCAGTGGTGGAAGCTGAGGCAGAGGAAGTGCCATGGAAACAGGAGGAAAAGTTTTTTCCCTGTGAGGGTGACAGAGGCCTGGAGCAGGCTGCCCAGGGGGCAACAGTGCCCAGGACAGATGACAGGGTTACCCTCCTGATGCCAGCCAGGCCTGTCAGCCTGAGTACCTTCCTTTCTCCACTCTTCTCTCGGTACCTGCCCCTGCACGTGGCCAGAGCCTGGCTGAGCTCTGACCCCACATGCAGTGTGCACACTGCTGGAACAAGCTGGCTGCCCTCTGGCAGCAGAGGCAATGCCCTGTGCCCTCCTCAGGAGGCAGGCAGCCTGGGCTGGCCAATGGCTCCAGCAGTTGCTTATAGCTGATGGCTAGAGAAGGACCTTGCCACAGCCCCAGAACTGATCATGAGCAACAGCACTCAACCATGCCTGCTGCTACCCTCTTACTCCCTCCCCGATCTACAGAGGGACCTGGCCAGGCTTGAGACCAGTTCTATGAGATTCAACATGGCCAGGTACTGGCTCCTGCACTTGGATCTCAACAGTCCCATGTAGGCTGCAGCCTTGGGGAAGAGTGGCTGGAAACTGCCCAGCAGAGAAAGATCTGGGGGTGTTTATGAAAAGCTGGTTGAAGATCAGCCTGTGAGTGCTTAGGTGGCCAAGAAGGCCACCAGCAGCCTGGCCTGGGTGAGCAACAGTGTGGAGAGCAGGAGCAGGGAAGTGATCATGTCCCAGTACTGGGCACTGGTGAGGCCACAGCTTGAGTCCTGGGCACCTCACTTCAAGAAGGGCATTGAGGTGCTGGAGCATGTCCAGAATGGCAACAGAGCTGGGGAAGAGTCTGGAGAACAGGGCTGGGGAGGAGCAGCTGAGGGAACTTGTTGAATGCCCATCCCTGGAGGTGTTTCCAGGAGGCAGAGCTGTGGTGCTGAGGGCCATGATTTAGCAGCAGCCTGGGCAGAGTTAGAGAATGGTTGGACTGGGTGATCTTAAAGGCCCTTTCCAGTCAAAACCATTCTGTGATTCCATGGTCCTGAGGAATCCTGTACCCATGGAACAGGAAGCAAACCTCCTTTGAACCAGAGAGTTGAAACCAAAGCTTCCTGGCAAGGACAATTCTCAGCTGGCACAACCAGAAAGCAAAGTGCAGCTCCCTGTTAGTCCTCCTGAACCCTCAGGGCAGTGGAGAGATCTGCCAGAGTTGCCTTAGGAGCCTGGGAGGGAGCAGCCTTGAGCTAGGTGGCCAACTACCCTGGGCATGCTGGTGACCCTGCAGGCTGAAGACTCTGCTGGCACTTAGTCACTGGCTTCTTCACATCACTGGAGGTAAGTGACAACAAGTAGGGTGGTGAAATACTGTCTGCACTGGCATATGGTCACCATGAGCCACCCAGAGGCATCAGCTCACTGTGTGCTGCTGGCTGACTTCTGCTCTGGCCCAGCTGAGCCATGATGCTTCCCCACCACCAGCTGCCTTCTCACTGGCTTCCATCCTCCATCTTATTGCTGAATGAGGCACTTGAAGCCAGCCAAGTCTCAGCATCTGGGCAATCTTCTCCTGCTGCAAGTATCACTGTGTCCAGTTCTGGGCTCCTCAGTCTAAGAAGGACATTGAGAGACTTGAAGGTGTCCAGAGGAGGACAACAAAGCTGGGGAGGGGTCTGGAGCACAGCCCTGTGAGGAGAGGCTGAGGGAGCTGGGGTTGCTTAGCCTGGAGAAGAGGAGGCTCAGGGGAGACCTCATTGCTCTCTCCAACTCCCTGAAGGGAGGTTGTAGCCAGGCAGAGGTTGGTCTCTTCTCCCAGGCAGCCAGCACCAGAACAAGAGGACACAGTCTCAAGCTGTGCCAGGGGAGGTTTAGGCTGGAGGTTAGGAGGAAGTTCTACACAGAGAGAGTGATTGCCCATTGGAATGTGCTGCCCAGGGAGGTGGTGGAGTCACCATCCCTGGAGGTGTTTAGGAAGAGCCTGGCTGAGGCACTTGGTGCCATGGTTTAGTTGATCAGATGGTGCTGGGTGAGAGGTTGGACTGGATGATCTTGAAGGTCTCTTCCACCCTGGTTAATTCTGTGACCCTGTGTGATTCCATGATCAGCCACCTCTTTTGGTGATGTGCCCTCAGCCCAGCTCTTCATCAAGGAATCCTGACAGGAGTGCTGTTTGCCTCTCTGCACAGGATGCAGAACTGCTCCCAATGGCTCTCCCTCTCCCCAGAACAAGCCTGGAGGAGTACCCTGTGCCACCTGACACAGCTGACACGTCTCCTGCTTTGCACTGCACAGGCCCTGAGGTAGGTTGACCATGCAAAGACTAGTGATAAATATGCTCCATTGGGCAGGCAAATGGGAAGGAGAGGAACCTCAGTGGCACCAGGACTGCTGAGGGGCCTTTGCAAGGCTGCTCTTCATTGTGACAGCCAGAGCCTGCAAGCTACACAGGTAGCACAATAGCTGATCTGTAGCAGCTGAAATGCTGCTCCTGAATTTCACCACAAATCACAGAATGCAGAATTAACCAGGTAGGAAAAGACCTCTGAGGTCATGAAGTCCAACCTCTCACCCAGCACCATCTGATCAACTAAACCATGGCACCCAGTGCCTCAGCCAGGCTCTTCCTAAACACCTCCAGGGATGGGGACTCCACCACCTCCCTGGGCAGCACATCCCAATGGCCAATCTCTCTTGCTGGGAAGAATTCCTTCCTCACCTCCAGCCTGAACCTCCTCTGGCACAGCTTGAGACTGTGTCCTCTTGTTCTGGTGCTGGCTGCCTGGCAGAAGAGACCAACCCCCACCTGGCTACAACCTCCCTGCAGGGAGTTGTAGACAGCAATGAGGTCTCCCCTGAGCCTCCTCTTCTCCAGGCTAAGCAACCCCAGCTCCCTCAGCCTCTCCTCACAGGGCTGTGCTCCAGACCCCTCCCCAGCTTTGTTGCCCTTCTCTGGACACCTTCCAGCATCTCAACATCTTTCCTAAACTGAGGGCCCCAGAACTGGACACAGGACTCAAGGTGAGCAGAGCAAGCCAGGGTGGATGTGCTGTGCACTGCTTACAGACAGCTCTCAAGAAAAGGAGACAGAAGTTTCCTCTTGATTTCTTCTCCTTCTTCTGCAGGCAGCTCTGACCCTCTGCTTACCTGCTCAAGCAGCCATGCTGCATGCCATAGCAGGAGTGAATGCAACTGCTCTTACTTGGCAAGCTCTCAGTATTTCCTCAGCTGGGTCCCCCCTCGTCAGGCAACCTTCACTGCATCAGGCTCAACAAAGTTACCTTTGCTTCTCCAAGTTATTTCCCAGGGGGAAAGACAGAGATTTGAAGGAAGGTGAAGAGGCAGAAAGTGTGTGGGAAGTGACAAGTGTGAGTGGAGTGAAGAGCAGAGTGCTCATTGTCTCAGCGAGCTCACCATCTGGTGTGTGGCTCCCAGCCTCCATGCACTCCTCTGATCGTTTGATCAGCTGCTGACTTCAGCTCCTGCTCCTGCCAGCTCAGGGCTGGGCTCTGCAATCCCAGCTGTAGCCCTGACCCAAGGGTTGCATTTTTGCTCATTTGCAGTCATTTTAGAGGGAAAGGGAGAGGAGAGGAGAGGAGAGGTTCGGAGAGGAGAGGTTCGGAGAGGAGAGGTTCGGAGAGGAGAGGTGAGGGGAGAGGAGGGGAGAGGAGAGGAGAGGAGGGGAGAGGAGGGGAGGAGAGGGGAGGGGAGGGGAGGGGAGGGGAGGGGAGGGGAGGGGAGAGGAGAGCGGAGGGGAGAGGAGGGGAGAGGAGAGGAGGGGAGAGGAGAGGAGGGGAGGGGAGAGGAGGGGAGGGGAGAGGAGGGGAGGGGAGAGGAGAGGAGGGGAGGGGAGAGGAGGGGAGGGGAGGGGAGGGGAGGGGAGAGGAGGGGAGGGGAGGGGAGAGGAGGAGAGGGGAGGGGAGGGAAGACCACAATGTTCTGCTCCTTAATCTTTCACAAGTTTCTGGGACAGCTGCTGGCTGTGAGAGCTGCAGAGCTGCTCCACCCCCTGATCATCTTGGTGGCCTCCTCTGGAACCTCTCTGTCAGGTCCATGTCCTTGCTGTGTGGAGGGCTCCAGAGCTGGACACAGCCCTGCAGGTGAGGTCTCTGCAGAGCAGAGCAGAGCAGAGGGGCAGAATCCTCTCTCTCCATCTGCTGGACTTGCTCAGATCTAGGCAGTTTCCATCAACAGCCTCAACTAGCAGGGCTGTGCAGCTTCAATCTACTTTTGCCCTTGCTATCCCTGATGGAAATGTTTGTGGCCTGAGCAATGCTCTCCAGGTGAGCGTGGGCAAGGGCTGGCAGAGGGGCTGGGGGAAGGCTGTGATTGTGCACATCAGACTGCAATGCAGGAGTCCATGTGGTTCAGTGTGACCTAGGGACTTGGTCCTGGGAAGATCCTGGCAGCTGGCACATGTCCTGTGACTGTGAGCCATCCAACACTTGTGTGCTTCAGGCCTTGACTGCAAAGAACATTGGAAGTGATCTTTGAGGTTCCTTCCACCCCAAATCATTCTGTGAGTCTATGAACTGCAGTGAGACCCTGGAACAGGCTGCCCAGGGAGGCTGTGGATGCCTCCTTGCCTGGAGGTGTTCAAGGGCAGGTTGGAGGAGGCTTTGAGCAAGGTCAAGTAGTGGAAAATGTCCCTGTCAATGCCAGGGAGATTGGAAGTGACCTTTGAGGTCCCTTCCAACCCAAACCATTCTGTGAGCCCATGAAGTGGAGTGGTGTTCAGTGCTCCACAGCTATTTAGCATCTAGGTCTTGGTTCTGCAGCTCAGGCTGGACAAGGGCTGTTGAGAAAGGTCTGTTGTGCACAGGCAAACCCAAGCAATACCTTTCTTCCTGGCATGGAATGGAGTAGGTTGGACTTGGTGATCTCTGAAGTCTTTTCCAACCTGGTTGATCCTATGAAACCTTCTCCTATCCTATGAAGCCTTTCCTGCTCTGTGCTGTTTCCCAGGCAGTGAACTAGGCCACAAAGGTTATGGGAGAAGTCTGTTTTCTCCCCCTCTGCAGGCTGAAGCTTGGTGTCATTTCCCCCTCCCTGCTGCAGATGTTGCCCATGTCCAAGAAGCTTAGATGATAATGCAGAGCAGCAGCAGCTCCAGCCCTCACACCGAGCCCTTGTGCAAGGAAAGGCAGGGAGCAGCACAGCGGGGGGGGAGGGGGGTGTTGAAATTACCCTCCCCCAACATAAAACTGCCAGGCCAGCTCAGTTACAAAGCAACTGAAGCTCTATTTACAAGCACAGCTACAACCCAGGAACAAGAACGCAAGGAATATGTACAGAATAGACAACATGGGATGGCATTTAATAAGTGCAGGTGCCAGGAGCTGCACTTTGGCCACAGCAACCCCAGGCAGAGCTACAGGCTGGGGTCAGAGTGGCTGAGAGCAGCCAGGCAGAGAGGGACCTGGGGGTGCTGATTGACAGCTGCCTGAACACGAGCCAGCAGTGTGCCCAGGGGGCCAAGAAGGCCAAGGCCATCCTGGCCTGCATCAGGAACAGTGTGGCCAGCAGGAGCAGGGAGGTCATTGTGCCCTGTGCTCAGCACTGGTTAGGCCACACCTTGAGTCCTGTGTCCAGTTCTGGGCTCCTCAGTTTCAGAAGGACATTGAGAGACTTGAAGGTGTCCAGAGAAGGGCAACAAGGCTGGGGAGGGGTCTGGAGCACAGCCCTGTGAGGAGAGGCTGAGGGAGCTGGGGTTGCTTAGCCTGGAGAAGAGGAGGCTCAGGGGAGACCTTCTTGCTCTCTCCAACTCCCTGAAGGGAGGTTGTAGCCAGGTGGGGGTTGGTCTCTTCTCCCAGGCAGCCAGCACCAGAACAAGAGGACAGAGTCTCAAGCTGTGCCAGGGGAGGTTTAGGCTGGATGTCAGGAGGAAGTTCTACATAAAGAGAGTGATTGGCCATTGGAATGGGCTGCCTGGGGAGGTGGTGGAGTCAACATCCCTGGAGGTGTTCAGGAGGAGACTTGATGGGGTGCTTGGTGCCATGGGTTAGTTGATTAGGTGGTGTTGGATTGGTTGATGGGTTGGACACCATGATCTTGAAGGTCTCTTCCAACCTGGTTTGGTCTATTCTATTCTATTCTATTCTATTCTATTCTATTCTATTCTATTCTATTCTATTCTATTCTATTCTATTCTTTAGGGTTGCCACTGCCTTTTCCTGCCCTCGTGTAAGCTGACAGCTGCCTGTGTGCCCAGTTGTGCCACAGGCCCTGCTGCCTACTGGAGGCAGAGTGTGGCTGGTCAGGACCCTCCTTTCACAGGCTCACAGGATCTTAGGGGTTGGAAGGGGCCTCTGGAGATCATCCAGTCCAACCCCCTGCCAGAAGAGGAGCACGGAATCCAGCACAGGTCACACAGGAACACATCCAGACAGGGCTGGGAAGGCTCCAGAGAAGGAGACTCCACAACCTCTCTGGGCAGCCTGATCCAGGACTCTGGGACCCTCACAGGGAAGAAGTTCCTCCTCATGCTGAGCTGGAACCTCCTGGACTGGAGTTTATATCCATTGCCCCTTGTCCTATCCCAGGGTGCAGCTGAGCAGAGCCTGTCCCTGTCCCCTCCCTCCTGAACCCCAGGCCTCAGCTATTGATAGACATTGATCAGATCCCTCTCAGCCTTCTCCTCTGCAGACTGAACAGCCCCAGGGCTCTCAGCCTCTCCTCTCCAGGCAGTGCTGCAGTCCCTTCAGCATCCTTGGAGCCCTCCCTTGGACTCTCTCCAGCAGATCCCTGTCCCTCCTGAGCTGGGGAGCCCAGAGCTGGATGCAATATTCCAGGTGAGGTCTCCCCAGGGCAGAGCAGAGGGGGAGGAGAGCCTCCCTGGCTCTGCTGGCCACACTCCTCTTGGTGCAGCCCAGGATCCCATTGGTCTCACCCCTGCTTCACTGCCACCCAGCAGGGCAGTGGTGTTTGCTGGGAGCACACCTGGGGATGTCCTTGGTGTCTCCCCACTGCTTGCCATGGTCTTGCAGAACCACTTATTCCCCATAAGCTGTGAGCAGCACCACAGCTGTGTCCACCCTGCTTGTGGCAGAAGTCCTCAGGCAGCACTGTCCCATGACACCCCAAACCCCACTGCCCCAGGCCTGCCCCAGACAAGCTTGGGAAGCCACCAGAGCACCATAAAGGCTCAGTGGGAGGTGGGGCCAGGCTGGCATCTCAGTGGGTTAAATGTCTCAATGGGGAAGTCCAAATGCCAGCGTGGGCCTGACCCAAGGTGGCACTTGTGTCCACGGCAAACTCTTCACCCAAGTCCTCTCTGGAGATTCAGACTCTTTCTCACCAAATCACAGAATCAGCCAGGCTGGAAGGGACCTCCAAGATCATCAAGTCCAACCTATCACCAACCCTATCTAATCAACCAGACCACAGCACTGAGTGCCTCATTCAGTCTCTTCTTAAACACCCCTGGGGACATCAACCCCTCCACCCCCCTGAGCAGCCCATTCCATGCTCAGGAGCCAGCAAAAAGCCACTGCCAGGCCTGGGTCCCACAGCCACTGGGAGCTGAATCACATTGAGGAGCACGGCTTGAGGAAGCAGCTCTGAGCCCTCTCCTCAGGCTTGTCCATGGGCATCTGCAAGCTCTTCCCCTTGAAATCCCACCCAGGCCCTTGCCCTGCTCCAGAGCTCTGCCACAGCTCATTACCTTTTGGAGGAGTTTTGTGTTTCAGTGTTTGGGGCTCGACAGAAGAGAGGTCCCAAAGCAGCTGTGCATGCCCCACTGCCCAGACACTGCCAGCCCCGGGCTGCTCCCTCTGGAGCTGCAGTAGTGGTGTGTAGGAAAGCAGAAAGTATCTATGGAAGGTTTCAGGCCAAGAAAGAACAACAGGCCACTGATACTGGAAGGATGGCTTGATGATAAAGAAGAGCTGACCGTGGTAAACAACCTGACGTGCCAGACAGGAGGACACTTGCCTCCATGCTGGAGAAGACCAACCTGATCTGGGATGAAGATAACAATGGACAGCTGCATATCAAAGGAGAAAACTCAATTATCATAGCATCATAGAATCAGTCAGGGTTGGAAGGGACCACAAGGATCATCCAGTTCCAAACCCCCTGCCATGGGCAGGGACACCCCACACTAGATCAGCCTGGCCACAGCCTCAGCCAGCCTGGCCTTAAACACCTCCAGGGACAGGGCCCCAACCACCTCCCTGCACAACCCAGTCCAGGGCTTCACCACTCTCATGGGCAAGAACTTCCTCCTCCCCTCCAGCCTCAATCTCCCCACCTCCAGCTTCATTCCATTCCCCCTAGTCCTAGCACTGCCTGAGATCCTGAGCAGTCCCTCCCCAGCCTTCCTGGAGCCCCCTTCAGATCCTGGAAGGCCACAAGGAGGTCACCTGGGAGCCTTCTCTTCTCCAGACTGAACAGCCCCAACTCCTTCAGTCTGTGCTCACAGGAGAGGTGCTCCAGCCCTCTGCTCATCCTCCTGGCCCTTCTCTGGACCCCTTCCAGCACCTCCACATCCCTCTTGTCATAGGGGCTCCAGAACTGGAGGCAGGACTCCAGGTGGGGTCTCCCCAATGCTGAGCAGAGGGGGAGAATCACCTCCCTTGCCCTGCTGGCCACACTTCTGCTGCTGCAGCCCAGGATCTGGTTGGCTTTCCGGGCTGCAAGTGCACTTAGCAGCAGTGGTGCAAGAATGTCAGGGAACTGCTTCCCCTGCTCGATTTTTTCTACATAAGCTGCCTGTTCTGTACCAATAAAGGATTCCTGCCTCACCAACAAGGGAGTCCCTGCATGCTTTCTGACAGTGGTGGAGGACACCTTACACCAACAGGTGCCAGCACGTGTCTGGGCACCTCAGGGGCAGGAGGTTAGCTCTGGGGAGCCCTGGCCTGCACAGGAGCTTGGTGTGGGGAGTCCTGGGCTGTACGAGGTGCTCTGCAGCCACTCCAGCAGTGCCCCTGGCTGCCAGCCTCCTCCAGATTTCAGAGAGGATGGCGAGTTCCTGCTGAGTTCAGGGATCTGGAAATGCTGTTTGTTTATGAGAGCAAGCTGCTCCCTGGGGCTCAAAGGATGTGCCAGGGGCTGTGCCCCGTCTGCGTGCCTGCGAAGAGCCAGCCGGCGGGAAAGGCAGCTGCCGAGAGCCTGCTGGCACAGAGCGCTTCCCTGAATGAACGTATTTTCTTGGGCAGCAGGAGGACTTCTGCTTACAGGGTGTTCAGTGTACCTCACTGCTGACAAGTGTATCCAAAGGGAAAGGGGAATTCATCTGGTGGTTGGCTCTGTCTCCAGGCAGGCTCAGGGACTGGCTGCCGCTGCTGCGCTCCCCGGCAGGAGAGAGGACACGGAGCGCAGCGCTGATCGACAGGCTGCTCCCCACCACAAAAGCAGGGGCACAGTTTTCCTTCTGGGCCCGGGCACATGATGGATGTGGCTGTCAGGGCCCTGGAGAGCAGCCACGAAAGGCACCCCAGGCCCGGCAGGCAGTGGCTGGGAGCTGCCTGCCAGCTCCCTGCTTTCCCAGGCGCTTGGCTGCCTGCCAGTGGAATTTATAGGTTGGGATTTTGTGCCCCTGCCCCTCTGACAAACGGGAGCAGCACTGCCATTCCCACTGGGAGAAAGCTTCAGTGCCATCTTTCCTCCTTCCTCACCTCTTCTTAAAGGGGGGAGCATGGGAAATGGGCCCTGTGCCCCTGGCACCTGGGGCTGGCCCCTCTGCCCCAGGTCACCGCTGGCAGGGAGGACGCTTTGCCCCTCATTAGCTTTCACAGCACTCAGAGGTTTAATGAATGCCAGTTGGTTGCTTGCTGGCCCTCATCCCCTCCCTGCCATTTGGGTTCACACTTCATTAAGTGACAAGTGCTTTTGCCTTGGGGGATCATACTTCTTCCTCATTTCAGCCCAGCTCTCAACTCATTTCCAGTCTGCATCTTGCCTGGCCCTGGGGAAAACACAAAGAGGTTCACAGAGTCACAGAATGCCAGGGGCTGGAAGGGACCTCCAAAGCTCATCCAGCCCTAGCCCCCTGCCAGAGCAGGAGCACCCACAGCAGGTCACACAGGAACACATCCAGGTGGGGTTGGAATATCTCCAGAGAGGGAGACTCCACAGCCCCCCTGGGCAGCCTGTTCCAGGGCTCTGCCACCCTCACAGGGAAATAATTCTTCCTCCTTGTGGCCTGGATCAGTGGTCATGGCAGGAAATCAGTATTGGGGATGAGATACTGTCACCGGCTGAGGCTGTCCCCTTAAGAAAGGGAATATGCTGGACAGAAGTTGGTAAACGGAAAAGAATAATCTAAACTAATTTCATTGGTGAAGTGGGAGGAAGCACCTTCTGAACTGGGAGTGAACTGGGCATTTCCAGCACTTCTCTGTCAGTCTTGCTTCCGCCTCTTCTTCGTGCTGCAGCTCTCTCTGTGCTGGGCTTTCTGCCAAGGCCTCGGCCTTGAAGACCAGATACAGGCCGGTATTAACTCCCTTCCAATTAACACGAACTGCTTCTAACATTTTTTTTTTCTCTCTCTTTTCTCTCTCTTTCTATCCCACTCTGGGGAAAGGGGGAAAGAGGGGAGAGCGGAGGTGGGAAACCCCCCTCAGTAGAGGGGGGGGAACTCTCATTTCTGTGTTACTCTGTTGTATATCTTTGTATATATTGCAGATATTGTAAATTTGTAAATATTCCCCTGCAAATCCTACACTGCTTTGTAAATATAAAGCTCCACTGCCTTGCTAATTCAGCTTGTGAGTTTTTTTTTCCTTTCCCTTCAATTTTTCTTTCCCTTTACTTGACAAGGGGGAAGGGAGGAGGCTTCTTGGCCTTACCCTTCCAACCCACCACATTTTTTTTTTATTGGCGCCCAACGTGGGGCGCCTCAGGTCTGGTGACTAATGGATGCAACTATAGAAGTGAAAGGAGTCCTGGCCTAGCAGAGGAAAACGGTATCTGCCAGGGCAGCACCCCTCAAGTGGCTGAGAGCAGCCAGGCAGAGAGGGACCTGGGGGTGCTGGTTGATGGTAGGCTGAACAGGAGCCAGCAGTGTGCCCAGGCAGCCAGGAGGGCCAATGGCATCCTGGCCTGCATCAGGAACAGTGTGGCCAGCAGGAGCAGGGAGGTCATTCTGCCCTGTGCTCAGCACTGGTTAGGCCACACCTTGAGTCCTGTATCCAGTTCTGGGCTCCTCAGTTTAGGAAGGAGGTTGAGCTGCTGGAAGGTGTCCAGAGAAGGGCAACAAAGCTGGGGAGAGGTCTGGAGCACAGCCCTGTGAGGAGAGGCTGAGGGAGCTGGGGTTGCTTAGCCTGGAGAAGAGGAGGCTCAGGGGAGACCTTCTTGCTCTCTCCAACTCCCTGAAGGGAGGTTGTAGCCAGGTGGGGGTTGGTCTCTTCTCCCAGGCACCCAGCACCAGAACAAGAGGACACAGTCTCAGGCTGTGCCAAGGGAGGTTTAGGCTGGAGGTGAGGAGAAAGCTTTTCCCAGCAGGAGAGATTGCCCATTGGGATGTGCTGCCTGGGGAGGTGGTGGAGTCCCCATCCCTGGAGGTGTTCAAGAGGGGATTGGATGTGGCACTTGGAGCCATGGTTTGTTTGTCAGGAGGTGCTGGGTGAGAGATTGGACTTGATGATCTCAGAGGTGCCTTCCAACCTTATTGATTCTATGATTCCATGACTCCAAGTGCCAGCACAGCTCCCCTTGCCTGACCCTGCCAGCCCCACCTCCCTGCCCTCCCAGTGCTTCTGGCATACTGTGGTGGGTTGAAACAACCCCCCTGACCCCCAACAACACAAAATTGCCAGCCCAGCTCAGTGAGAAAGCAGCTGGGGCTGTGTTTACCAGCACCACTACAATCTGAAACAAGAAATGCACTGAATAGGTACAAAATAGGCAATGTTTAATGATATTTACAGTCTATAAACAGCACCTGGACAAAAACAGGGGGCTAGCAACAGCTTCCCCCTCCCTGCTGGCTTCCCTCCCTCCTGTGTGCAGGACATATTGCCACTCTGGAAGCCTTCAAAGGAAAGCTAGGGAGGGGTTTGGAGCACAAGCCCCATGAGGAGAGGCTGAGGGAGCTGGGGTTGCTTAGCCTGGAGAAGAGGAGGCTCAGGGGAGACCTCCTTGCTCTCTTGCCTCCCAGGAAAGATCCATGGGGATGCATTAGCACAGCTCGTGCAGCATCTGCTGCTTCTGCCCTGGAGGGGGACAAATGGTTGCTTCATTCCTGACTGGAGAGGGCAAGTGCTGAGCTACACTTCCTGCCTTGCCAGCAAGAATTCATACAATCATAGAATCATTAGGGTTGGAAGGGACCTCAAGGCTCAGCCAGTCCCAACCCCCTGCCATGGGCAGGGACACCTCACACCACAGCAGGTTGCTCACAGCCACCTCCAGCCTGGCTGCAAACACCTCCAGGCAGGAGGCTTCCACCACCTCCCTGGGCAACCTGTGCCAGGCTCTCACCACCCTCATGGGCAACAACTTCTTCCTCACAGCCAAGCTCAATCTCCCCACTTCTAGTTTTGCTCCATCCCCCCCAGTCCTGTCCCTCCCTGACACCCTCACAAGTCCCTCCCCAGCTTTCTTGCAGCCCCCTGAAGATCCTGGAAGGCCACAATGAGGTCTCCTGGGAGCCTTCTCCTCTCCAGCCTGCACAACCCCAACTCTCTCAGGCTGTCTCCAGAGCAGAGCAGCTCCAGCCCTCTGCTCCTCCTCCTGGCCCTTCCCTGGACACCTTCCAGCCCCTCCAGAGCCTTCCTGGCACAGAGGCTCCAGAACTGACCCCAGAGCTCCAGCTGTGGTCTCAGCAGAGTGGAGCAGAGGGGCAGAATCCCCTCCCTGGCTCTGCTGGCCACACTTCTCTTGCTGCAGCCCAGGCTCTGCTTGGCTCTCTGGGCTGCAAGTGCTGACTGCTGGCTCCTGCTGAGCTTCTCCTCCCCCAGCAGCCCCAAGGCCTTTTCCTCAGGGCTGCTCTCAAGCCAGTCCCTGCCCAGCCTGTATCAGTGCCTGGGATTGCCCTGAGCCAGCTGCAGGACCTTGCACTGCCTTTGCTGTGCTGTGCAGGGCTTCCTGCCAGGCTGCTTGGAGCCCCTCGCTGCTGCAGGAGGAAAAGTGACCACAGCCAGGTGCTGCTCACCACGGCCAGCAGTGATCAAACAGCAGCGGGGGCTACATCCTCATGAATGCATGCAGCATAATCCCAGGTTCATGAAGCCACATTCCTGTGCTCCTTTGAACTTCATTTGGCTTCTGCTGCAGCCCATCAGGAGCCTGTCCCATTCAGAGGAGGTCAAGCACAGCCTTTTCAAGTCTCAGCCCACAGAGGATTAATAGTTGGCAGCTCTGGGAGCAGCAGGAGGAGCTGGGCATGCATGTGAACCCGGGCAGACCCCCAGCCCTGCTTCCCATGGCTTCAGCAGCTGCTTTGGCCTGCTTTAGCCACTCAACCAGCTTTTAAAACCTCAAAGTCCTGTCCTGGAGCTGAAACTTATTGCCCCATTCCCCTGAGCCGCTTCTCTGAAACCACAATAGCTTTCTCTGTGGGTCCCTTGGAGAGAACTATTGATGGATCAAGAGGTTTGTGGGGGAAACACACAAACAAACCAACCAAAGAGACAAACCCAACTCCTAAACCACACTGGGGAGTACAACCAGGAAAGGAGTAAGGGCAGCACCTCTGGACATAACATCTGGGTACCTCCAGAAATACCCAGTGTGAGCCAAGGCAGCACAAAAAGGGCAGGGCAGAACTTCAGCAGCTGCACAGCAACGCCTCTCACTTTGTTGGCTGCAGCACTGGGGGAGCTGGGGTTGCTTAGCCTGGAGAAGAGGAGGCTCAGGGGAGACCTTCTTGCTCTCTCCAACTCCCTGAAGGGAGGCTGTAGCCAGGAGGGGGTTGGTCTCTTCTCCCAGGCACCCAGCCCCAGAACAAGAGGACACAGTCTCAAGCTGTGCCAGGGGAGGTTTATAGAATAGAATAGAATAGAATAGACCAGGTTGGAAGAGCCCTTCAAGATCATGGTGTTCAACCCATCAACCAATCCAACACCACCTAAACAACTAACCCATGGCACCAAGCACCCCATCAAGTCTCCTCCTGAACACCTCCAGGGATGGGGATTCCACCACCTCCCCAGGCAGCCCATCCAATGGGCAATCTCTCTCTCTGTGTAGAACTTCTTCCTTACCTCCAGTCTAAACCTCCCCTGGCACAGCTTGAGACTGTGTCCTCTTGTTCTGGTGCTGGCTGCCTGGGAGAAGAGACCAACCCCCACCTGGCTACAACCTCCCTTCAGGGAGTTGGAGAGAGCAATGAGGTCTCCCCTGAGCCTCCTCTTCTCCAGGCTAAGCAACCCCAGCTCCCTCAGCCTCTCCTCACAGGGCTGTGCTCCAGACCCCTCCCCAGCTTTGTTGCCCTTCTCTGGACACCTTCCAGCAGCTCAACCTCCTTCCTAAACTGAGGGGCCCAGAACTGGACACAGGACTCAAGGAGTGGCCTAACCAGTGCTGAGCACAGGGCAGAATGACCTCCCTGCTCCTGCTGGCCACACTGTTCCTGATGCAGGCCAGGATGGCCTTGGCCTTCTTGGCCCCCTGGGCACACTGCTGGCTCCTGTTCAGCCTACCATCAACCAGCACCCCCAGGTCCCTCTCTGCCTGGCTGCTCTCAGCCGCTCTGACCCCAGCCTGTAGCACTGCCTGGGGTTGCTGTGGCCAAAGTGCAGCACCTGGCACTTGGATGTGTTCAATCTCCTGCCCTTGGCCTCTGCCCATCTGTCCAGCCTGGCAAGGTCCCTCTGCAGAGCCTCTCTACCCTCCAGCAGATCAGCTCCTCACTTGATGATCTCAGAGGTCTTTTCCAACTAGGTCTATTCTATTCTATTCTATTCTATTCTATTCTATTCTATTCTATTCTATTCTATTCTATTCTATTCTAAATCTGCTCTGCTCTCATTCCAAACCATTGCCCCTGCTCCTGTCCCTGCAGGCCTTTGCCAACAGTCCCTCTGCAGCCTTCTTGGAGCCCCCTTCAGGTCCTGGCAGGCTGCTCTTAGGGCTGCCTGGAGCCTTCTCTTCTCCAGGCTGAACACCCCCAGCTCCCTCAGAGCTGCTCCAGCCCCCTGATCATTTTTCTGGCCCTCCTCTGGAGCCTCTCCACCAGGTCCATGTCCTTCCCATATTCCTTCCCCAGCTCCTGCTCTGCTAAGATCAGGCTGAGTAGAAGAGGAATAAATACTCTGATTCTTCAGTGTGTGTTTTTTTTAAAGAGAAATAAAGGACTTGAAGAATTTTAGCCTAAGAAAAGCTTTCCCCAGCTGAGCTCTTGCTGTCTAAGAAAGCTCTGCTGTCCCCCGGCTGCCTCAGGTGCACAGAGGTTGCTCCCTGGCAACCCTTCTCCGCTGCTGGAGGGAGAGGGCTGTGGGGGTTGGGAGCTGGGTGAGCAGGGAGACAGCTGTGAGATGGTCTGTGGAGGTTGTGTGCCTCTGCTCACAGCATTCTGTCAGCTCTGATCTTGTGTCAGCTCCCATTTAACTCCTCTCATGTGAAAGCCAACCACAGAACAACTGTGCAAGGCTGCCACACAAGTCCTTTGTCTTCATGTGCTTGTGTCCTGGCCTGCCAAAGGCAATGCACAGAGCCTGCAGATGTTGGCCTGGGATGGGTTTGTAGCCCTCCCTGGGTTCTTTTTCCCCAGCTGCCTGAGGGGAAGGAGTGTGTTCCTCTTCCTTCTTGGCTGTAACAGCAGCAGAGGCAAGTGTGACTCTCCTGCCTGGCCCTGTTCTCCCCTGCAGCCTCCTGTGATGGGCTCCCTGCCTGCCTCCCCATCAGCAGCTGTGAGGGGAGCTGCTGCCAGGCTGCCAGACACGCTGGAGGCACTAAAGACAAAGGGGACTGCTGCTGGAGCAGGTGATTGCTGTGACTAGGAGCAGCCAGCACCTACAAGAGGGGCAAGTTTCAAACGAAGGTGATCCTTGAGGTCCCTTCCAACCCTGACAATTCTATGATCCATCACCCTGGTGACTCAGAGCAGGATCTGCAGCTCTGCTGGGTCAGATGGACACGAAAAAGTTCATCAGCTCTCAGGTTTCAGGGCTTCAAGCTGACTACAAGCTAGAGGCAGGATTAATGAGCTCTTGAGGAAGCTGCAGCTTCCTTCTGGACGTTAGGGGAAAAAAATCCCAGCAAGAGTGGTCAGGGATTGGAAAGTGCTGCCCAGGGAGGTGGTGGAGTCCCCAAGCCTGGAGGTGTTTAAAGGTGGTTTGGCTGTGGTGCTTGGGGATATGGCTTAGGAGTGAACCTTGCAGAGCAGGGTTCTGGGTTGCACTTGGTGATCCTGAGGGGCTTTTCCAACCTGAATGTTGCTGTGATTCTGTCTCAAAGCAGCTGGAGCTGTGGGTCTTGCTCAGAGCAGGACCTGCAGCTCTGCTGGCTCAGATGGACATGAAGAAGTCCACCAGCTCTCAGGCCTCAGGCTGCCCACGAGCTAGGGGCTTGCTGGAATGAGTCCAGAGAAGGGCAACGAAGTTGGTGAGGGGTTTGGAGCACAGCCCTGTGAGGAGAGGCTGAGGGAGCTGGGGTTGCTTAGCCTGGAGAAGAGGAGGCTCAGGGGAGACCTAATTGCCCTCTCCAACTCCCTGAAGGGAGGTTGTAGCCAGGTGGGGGTTGGTCTCTTCTCCCAGGCACCCAGCACCAAACAAGAGGACACAGTCTCAGGCTGTGCCAGTGGAGGTTTAGGTTGGATGTTAGGAAAAAGTTCTCCACAGAGAGAGTGATTGCCCATTGGAATGGGCTGCCTGGGGAGGTGGTGGAGTCCCCATCCCTGGAGGTGTTCAGGAGGAGACTTGATGGGGTGCTTGGTGCCATGGGTTAGTTGTTTAGGTGGTGTTGGATTGGTTGATGGGTTGGACAGGATGATCTTGAAGGTCTCTTCCAACCTGGTTTGGTCTATTCTATTCTATTCTATTCTATTCTATTCTATTCTATTCTATTCTATTCTATTCTATTCTATAAATGTGCTCTTGAGGAAGCTGCATCTTCCTTCAAAGCAGCTGGAGCCGTGGGTCTTGCTGGTAGGATGCTGCCCCAGCTGACCTGTTGGTCTGCTTGGGACAGAAGTTGTTGGGCTGTGATGAGCTGGGAAACAAAACCCTGCTCTGCAGTGGGGGTTGAGATGAAGATGAATCCCTGGGAAATCTGTGATCCCCCCAGGCAGGGCAGGCTGGGGCTGACCCCACTGTTTGCTGAGCTGGTGCCTGAGCTTCATCTCCTCCCTCCTCTCATGCTCTCACACACCAGGGTGCAAAGCAGGCTCAGCTGTGCTGCTCCTTTTGGGCAGAGCTGTCCTGATCCCCTCTGGGGCCTTTTCCCAGCACTACATTTCTCCATCAGCCCACACCCACCCCTCTCAGTGCAAAGCATTTGAGAAAGCCAACTGTCTTCATCTTCGCTGCAAAGGTACCACAGTACCACACTACAGTAGAGGTTGGAAGGACCTCCACAGATCATCCAGTCCAACCCCCTGCCAGAGCAGAGCACCCAGGGCAGGCTGCACAGGAAGGCATCCAGGTGGGGTTGGAAAGGCTCCAGAGCAGGAGACTCCACAGCCTCTCAGGGCAGCCTGCTCCAGGCTCCAGCACCCTCACTGCAAAGAAGTTTCTCCACATGTTGAGCTGAAACCTTCTCTGGTCAAGCTTGAACCTGTTGTTCCTTGGCTTATTGCTGTGCACCACTGAAAAGAGCTTGGCCCCCCCCACTTGACCCCCACCCCTCAGACACTGATCAGATCCCCTCTCAGTCTTCTCCAGGGCTCTCAGTCTCTCTTCGCAGGGGAGGTGCTGAGGTCCCCTAAGCATCCTCCTGGCTCTCCCTTGGACTCTCTCCAGCAGGTCTCTCTCTCTCTGGAACTGGGGAGCCCAGAACTCCTTGAGGCCAAAGCTCAAGGCCAGGCTGGATGAGGCCCTGAGCAGCTGACTTGAGTTGAGAGGTGTCCCTGCCCAGGGTGGGGAGGTTGGAGCAGATGATCTCTGAAGCCCTTTCCAATCTGAGCCCTTCTGGGATTCTACATCCTGCCCAATGACAACTGCAGAGTGTTGTAAGGCCATGAGATCACTTTGAGGCTCTGCATAAAGCCTCCAGAACTGGCAACCACCCAGAGGAGGGAGGCAGAGCAGCCCCCTGCCATGCCAGCAGCCTCCTCCATGGCAGCAGCCTGCTGCCAGCTCACTGTGCAGGCACTGGCCTCTGAGGGACCCCTGTCCTGCACCCATCAGCAGTGGCCAAAGGGCACAGGACATGCAGGCCTCAGTGCCACTTATCTCCCTGCTGGGACTCCAGGCAGAGAGGCTGCAGAGGCAGCAAGTGATAGCTGGCACTTTACATTTGTATCATGAGCTCAACCTTCCCTTGCAGCTGCCCTGAGAAAGGCCTTCTGAGGCAAGGGGCAGTGAGAAAGGCTGCACAGGCAGCCCCAGAGCGCTGGGCTTTGCCACAAGATGCCACTGCTTGAGGCTCAGGGAGAGAGGAGGCTGAAGGCTGTCAGCCAGGGAAGCCCTCTCAGCCAGCATTCAGCTTCCAGTGCCTTAAAGAGATTGGATGTGGCCATCGGGAGAGTGTCAGCTCCTATTGCAGTCACAGCCAAAGCCTGGGGAGGAGGGGAGGGAGAGCAGAGGAGGCAGGCAGGGGCCTGGCAGTGCAACTACAGGCTGCAGGGAGGGCTGCAGTGCTGCAGAGCCAGGATCCAGAGCTTCACCCAAGGGCACTGAGCTCAGGGGGAACTCCTTGCATGCTCTCAGCACCAGCAGGGCTGCTCCAGCTGTGTTGAGCTGGGAACAAGAGCCTCTTCCTCTGCTTAGGACAGGCAGCATCAAGGCTATGTACATCACATTAGGGTCTGAGATCCAGTGAAATAGCAGTGTGGCCAGAGATGGAGAGAGAGGATTCTGCCCTCTGCTCTGCTCTGTGATACCTCACCTGCAGGGCTGTGTCCAGCTCTGGAGCCCTCAGCACAGCAAGGACATGGACCTGATGGAGAGGCTCCAGAGGAGGCCACCAAGATGGTCAGGGGGCTGGAGCAGCTCTGCCAGGAGGCCAGGCTGAGGGAGCTGGGGGTGTTCAGGCTGGAGAAGAGAAGGCTCCAGGCAGCCCTAAGAGCAGCCTGCCAGGACCTGAAGGGGGCTCCAAGAAGGCTGCAGAGGGACTGTTGGCAAAGGCCTGCAGGGACAGGACCAGGGGCAATGGTTTGGAATGAGAGCAGAGCAGATTGAGATTGGATGTGAGCAACAAGTTCTGCAGCAGGAGGCTGCTGGGACACTGCAGGAGGTTGCCCAGGGAGGTGGTTGAGGCCCCATGCCTGGAGCTATTCAAGGTGAGGCTGGAGAAGGCTGTGAGCAACCTGCTGTAGTGGAGGATGTCCCTGCTGAGTGCAGGGGATTGGACTGGATGCCCTTTGGGGGTCTCTTCCAACCCAAACCATTCTATGGCTCAGTGAAAATGAGGTGGGACATCAGGATCTGGCCTCTCATCCTGCAGGTGGATCTTTTGTCCTGTGTGTATAACACTGGTGGCAACAGGAGAGGTCTGCCTAAGGGCAGCAGTCTGTCTGCTCCAGCTAACTATAGCCCAGGAGCTACAGCCAGCAGCATCTGCATTCCCCACATTCCTCTGCTGCCCTGCAAGGGGCTGATGTTGTAGTTACTCTGCCTGCAAGCACAGCTCCTTTGCAGGACTGACTGGCTGGGGAATGCAGTGAAACTGAAGCTGCAGGGCATAACCTGAAGGGGTTGGTGTTCTGAAACGGTGACCTCCTCTGGGTAAGCCTGGGGCAGGAATGATTTGTGTCCCACAGGTGGAAGGATGGAACATGGCCCAAGGTGAAGTCAACCCAAATCTCACAAAGGGTAGCAGGTTAAAAGCCCTTGTTGCTCTTGGTTCCACCGTGCAGATGGAGACACCAGGGCTCACTGCAATCAGGGCTGGAGTTCACTGCACAGGTGCTAAGGCCACTCTCATTAGGATAGGGTAGGGTAGGGTAGGGTAGGGTAGGGTAGGGTAGGGTAGGGTAGGGTAGGGTAGGGTAGGATAGAATAGAATAGAATAGAATAGATCAGGTTGGGAAAGACCTCAGAGATCATCCAGTCCAACCTCTCACCCAGCACCATCTGATCCACTAAACCATGGCACCAAGTGCCTCAGCCAGGCTCTGCCTAAACACCTCCAGGGATGGGGACTCCACCACCTCCCCAGGCAGCACATCCCAGTGGCCAATTACTCTTGCTGGGAAGAACTTCTTCCTCACCTCCAGCCAAAACTTCCCCTGGCACAGCTTGAGACTGTGTCCTCTTGTTCTGGTGCTGGCTGCCTGGGAGAAGAGACCAACCCCCACCTGGCTACAACCTCCCTGCACGGAGCTGTAGAGAGCAATGAGGTCTCCCCTGAGCCTCCTCTTCTCCAGGCTAAGCAACCCCAGCTCCCTCAGCCTCTCCTCACAGGGCTGTGCTCCAGACCCCTCCCCAGCTTTGCTGCCCTTCTCTGCCTGGTAGTCTGTAGTCTGCCTGGGCTTCAGCCAGGCCTTGGACACCATCCCCCACAGCAAACTGCTGGCCAAGCTGTCAGCCCCTGGCTGGGACAGCAGCACTCTGAGCTGGGTTAGGAACTGGCTGGAGGCTGAGCCCAGAGAGTGGTGGTGAATGGTGCCACAGCCAGCTGGCAGCCAGGCACCAGTGCTGTGCCCCAGGGAGCAGTGCTGGGCCCCAGCCTGTTCAATATCTTGATTGATGATCTGGAGGAGGGCATTGAGTCCAGCATCAGTAAATGTGCAGCTGACAGCAAGCTGGGGGCAGGAGTTGATCTGCTGGAGGGTAGAGAGGCTCTGCAGAGGGACCTTGCCAGGCTGGACAGATGGGCAGAGGCCAAGGGCAGGAGATTGAACACATCCAGGAGCCAGGTGCTGCACATTGGCCACAACAACCCCAGGCAGAGCTACAGGCTGGGGTCAGAGTGGCTGAGAGCAGCCAGGCAGAGAGGGACCTGGGGGTGCTGGTTGATGGTAGGCTGAACATGAGCCTGCAGTGTGCCCAGGCAGCCAAGAAGGCCAAGGGCATCCTGGCCTGCATCAGGAACAGTGTGGCCAGCAGGAGCAGGGAGGTCATTGTGCCCTGTGCTCAGCACTGGTTAGGCCACACCTTGAGTCCTGTGTCCAGTTCTGGGCTCCTCAGTTTAGGAAGGAGGTTGACTTGCTGGAAGGTGTCCAGAGAAGGGCAAGAAAGCTGGGGAGGGGTCTGGAGCACAGCCCTGTGAGGAGAGGCTGAGGGAGCTGGGCTTGCTTAGCCTGGAGAAGAGGAGACTCAGGGGAGACCTCATTGCTCTCTCCAACTCCCTGAAGGGAGGTTGTAGCCAGGCAGAGGCTGGTCTCTTCTCCCAGGCAGCCAGCAGCAGAACAAGAGGACACAGTCTCAGGCTGTGCCAGGGGAGGTTTATGCTGGAGGTTAGGAGTAAGTTCTCCACAGAGTCACCATCACTGGAGGTGTTCAGGAAGAGACTTGATGGGGTGCTTGGTGCCATGGGTTAGTTGATTAGGTGGTGTTGGATGATGGGTTGGACACAATGATCTTGAAGGTCTCTTCCAACCTGGTCTATTCTATTCTATTCTATTCCATTCCATTCCATTCCATTCCATTCCATTCCATTCCATTCCATTCCATTCCATTCCATTCCATTAATCTCATCAGGCTTTCCAAATGTAAGGGTTCTCTGATGTCATGATTCCAGTCCCAAGCAGCCTCTGTGGCTCAGAGTTGAGCAACAGGAGCTTTTCTTCGGGTGCTTTTGAAACAAAGCCCTGAAGCACCTGGTAAACTGTGAGCTCAGGGCATTGTGATCTCCTGCTTCAGTGCAGGGCACCTCTGCCTGGCTGTGGGGCAGCTGAGGATGTGCAGCACAGCCCTGCAAGAGCAGCCTGCTGCCAAGGGTGACATTTGTGTTCTCTGCCCACCTGGGCTGGCAAACTTCACTGCAGCCTCTGAGACTGACAGGCTGCCTGGGGAGGAGGCCCTGAGTGGCTCCGGAGCAATGGACTGGTGACAGTGGCAATGATGTCAGGGTTGATCACCTTGCTTTCCAGGGTCAGTCAGAGCTAAGCAATAGGGATACAGCACCATGCTCCCTGGTTGTGACAGGACTTGATTTGTGGTCTTGACAGACATCAGCTGGAGTTCACTGGCTCACAGAAGCATTCAGGTTGGAAAAGAGCCTCAGCAGCACCAAGTCTAACCCAGAACCCTGCTCTGCAAGGCTCACCCCTAAACCATAGCCCCAAGCACCACAGCCAAACCACCTTCAAACACAGCCAGGCTTGGGGACTCCACCACCTCCCTGGGCAGCACTTTCCAATCCCTGACCACTATGGATGGGAGAATTTGTATCCCACTGTCCAGTCTGAACCTCCCCAGGGGCAGCTTGAGGCCATTCCTCTTGTTCTGTCACTAATTCCCTGTGAGCAGAGACCAGCAGCAGCCTCTCCACAACCTCCTTTCAGGCAGCTGTAGACAGCCAGGAGGTCTCCCCTCAGCCTCCTCTCTTTCACACTAACCATCCCAAGCTCCTTCAGTCTCTCTCCATCAGATTTCTTCTCCAGGCCCTTCCCAGCTTCCTTGCCCTGCTCTGCCCTGGCTCCAGCACCTCCACATCTCTCTGGCATTGAGCTGCCCAAAGCTGGACACAGCACTCCAGGTGTGGCCTCCCCAGAGCTGAGTCCCAGGGGACAATCCCCTCCCTGCTCCTGCTGGACACAGCATTGCTGATCCCAGCCAGGAGGCCTTTGGCTTTCTTGGCCCCCTGGGCACACTGCTGGCTCCTGTTCAGCTGCTTCTCCATCATCACCCCCAGGTCCCTTTCTGCCAGCAGCTTTCCAGCCACACTGCCCCAAGCCTGGAGCCTTGCTTGGGGTTGTGGTGCCCCAAGGGCAGGACCTGGCACTTGGCCTGGGTGAAGCTCATCCTGTGAACGTTGGCCATGGATCCAATCTACCCAAGCCCCTCTGTAGAGCCTCCTACCCCGGTGCAGATCAACCAAGGTGTTATCAATAAAGATGTTGAACAGAAGTGGTCCCAACACTGAGCCCTGAGGGATGCCCCTGGTGCCCAGCCACCAGCTGGCTTTACCTCAGATCAACTGTCTCAGAAGCTAAATGAGCAGAGAGGCTCAGCAGGGCTGCACAGGGGTGGGGAAAGTCTCCTCTGCAGCACTTCCCTTCCGTGGAACCATAGAATGGTTTGGGTTGGAAGGGACCTCCAGAGGCCATCCAGCCCAACCCCCTGCACTCAGCAGGGACATCCTCCACTACAGCAGGTTGCTCACAGCCTTCTCCAGCCTCACCTTGAATAGCTCCAGGCATGGAGCCTCAACCACCTCCCTGGGCAACCCCTTGCAAGGTTCCAGCAGCCTCCTGGTATAGAACTTGTTGCCACATGCAATCTCCACCACCCTCATAGTGAAGAACTTGTTGCTCACATCCAATCTCAATCTGCTCTGCTCTCATTCCAAACCATTGCCCCTGCTCCTGTCCCTGCAGGCCTTTGCCAACAGTCCCTCTGCAGCCTTCTTGGTGCCCCCTTCAGGTCCTGGAAACCAAGATCACTTCTAATTAATACCACAAAAGGCACCCAAATAACAATCCCAGCCCAGAGCAAGCCCCACTGGCTGAAGGCTCCCAGCAGAGGCTTGCAGCAGTTCTCTGAGTGCCAGCAGCTCTTCTGGTTCCCAGGGCAGAGGCTTTACCATGAGCATCCTGTCCTGCCAGTGCTCTGATTGGTGAAGTCTCCCTGTGCAAAGCCCTCTCAGCAGTGAGTAGGAATGGTAACTAACTCAGGGACTATGAAAAGCTCTCACTGGGGTGGCCTAACCCATTTCTGAGCACCCTCCTGACCTGCTGGTCAGGGCAAGCAGAGGCCTCCCTTAAGGAAGCAAAGGCTTGGCTGTGAGGTGGGTTGCCAGCTGTGCTGGCTTTCCTCTAACCAGCAGAAACACTTTAAAGTGAGACACAATGAAGGGTCCAGCAAAGCACTGCTGTGTGGAAACTGCTGTCTGTACCTTGGTGGTCAGCTCATGCTGATGGTACCCAGGCCAGCTGCCTGTGTCAGAGCCACTCCACTGCCTTGCTGTGCCAGCTGTGCCACTTGGCAGGTGTGGTCTGGGCACTGCCTTGCAGGGGAGCTGGCTTCTGGGGCTCTGTGCAATCCTTGCCAGCTGATGATAGAGAGGAATTGTCCCCAGCACTCAGGTTGGAGCAGGTGCCAGGAGACAGCAAAATGCCCAGCAGCATGAACATGAGCCAGCAGTGTGCCCAGGGGGCCAAGAAGGCCAAGGGCATCCTGGCCTGCATCAGGAACAGTGTGGCCAGCAGGAGCAGGGAAGTCATTGTGCCCTGTGCTCAGCACTGGTTAGGCCACACCTTGAGTCCTGTGTCCAGTTCTGGGCTCCTCAGTTCAAGAAGGACATTGAGAGACTTGAAGGTGTCCAGAGAAGGGCAACAAGGCTGGGGAGAGGCCTTGAGCACAGCCCTGTGAGGAGAGGCTGAGGGAGCTGGGGTTGCTTAGCCTGGAGAAGAGGAGGCTCAGGGGAGACCTCATTGCTCTCTACATCTCCCTGAAGGGAGGTTGTAGCCAGGCAGAGGTTGGTCTCTTCTCCCAAGCACCCAGCAGCAGAACAAGAGGACACAGTCTCAAGCTGTGCCAGGGGAGGTTCAGGCTGGAGGTGAGGAGAAAGTTCTTCCCAGCAAGAGTAATTGGCCCTTGGGATGTGCTGCCCAGGGAGGTGGTGGAGTCCCCATCCCTGGAGGTGTTTGGGAAGAGACTGAAGGAGGCACTTGGTGCCGTGGTCTGGTTGATTAGTTAGAGTTGGGTGATCAGCTGGACTTGGTCATCGTGGAGGTCACTTCCAGCCTGGTTGATTCTGTGAGTTAAGCTCTGCAGCCTTGGTCTGCCAATGCCAGTGCTGGGCTGCTCTCCTCAGGGAGCAGTGATGCCTCCAGGCAGCATCTCTGCACCTTCCCCTCCACCCCTGCAACAGGAGCCATGCTTTTCTTGTCTCCTCTCTTTCTCACTTAGGTGCTTTCAGTGTCACTGCTTGTAAAAACCCCAGGACCAGCAATGACTTCTGCAAACAGAGATGAAGGAGGAAATGCAGGAAAAGCTCTGGAGGCAGCCTGGCTGTTTTGCTAACAAGACAAATAATGTATTACACTGCACCTCTCCCTCCCCTTCTGACCTGCTCAATGAGGAGAGGCAAACGTGAGCCTGGCTGCACACAGCCAGCCAGAGTCTGACAGGCTGAAGAACTTAACCCACAGCGTGTGTGGTTGTACTGAAGGTGTGACAGAGAGCAGTTTTCTGGGACCTCTGCCACCAGAACCAGAGAACTGCAGAACTGTTTGGGTAGGAAAAGGCCTCTAAGATCTTTGAGACCAACCACCAACCCCACACGGGATTGGATGTGGCACTTGGTGCCATGGTCTGGTCATGAGGTCTGTGGTGACAGCTTGGACTCGATGATCCTTGAGGTCTCTTCCAACCTTGGTGATTCTGTGTGATACTGTGTGTGTGAACACCACCGTGGCCACTGCACCATGGCCCCAAGTGCCATGCCCACAGGTTTCTGGAGCACCTCCAGGGAGGGTGGCTCCACTATATCCCTGGACAGCCTGTGCCAACCCCTGATCAAGGAAAGATGAAATGCAAAGGTCCTGTTAGGTTTTCAAGCTAATCTGGAACAAGTCCAGAGAAGGGCCAGGAGGATGAGCAGAGGGCTGGAGCTGCTGTGCTCTGGAGACAGCATGAGAGAGTTGGGGTTGTGCAGGCTGGAGCACAGCAAAGGCAGTGCAAGGTCCTGCAGCTGGCTCAGGGCAATCGCAGGCACTGATCCAGGCTGGGCAGGGACTGGTTTGAGAGCAGTCCTGAAGGAAAGGCCTTGGGGGTGCTGGGGGAGGAGAAGCTCAGCAGGAGCCAGCAGTGAGCACTTGCAGCCCAGAGAGCCAAGCAGAGCCTGGGCTGCAGCAAGAGAAGTGTGGCCAGCAGGGCCGGGGAGGGGATTCTGCCCCTCTGCTCCACTCTGCTGAGACCACAGCTGCAGCTCTGGGGCCAGTTCTGGAGCCTCTGTGCCAGGAAGGATCTGGAAGGTGCTGGAAGGTGTCCAGAGAAGGGCCAGGAGGAGGAGCAGAGGGCTGGAGCTGCTCTGCTCTGGAGACAGACTGAGAGTGTTGGGGTTGTGCAGGCTGGAGAGGAGAAAGCCCTTCTGGTGGCTTTGCAGTACCTGAAGGGGGCTCCAGGAAAGCTGGGGAGGGACTCTTGAGGGTGTCAGGGAGGGATAGGACTGGGGGGGATGGAGCAAAACTAGAAATGGGGAGATTGAGATTGGCTGTGAGGAAGAAGTTGTTGCCCAGGAGGGTGGTGAGAGCCTGGCACAGGTTGCCCAGGGAGGTGGTGGAAGCCTCCTGCCTGGAGGTGTTTGCAGCCAGGCTGGAGGTGGCTGTGAGCAACCTGCAGTGGTGTGAGGTGTCCCTGCCCATGGCAGGGGGGTTGGGACTGGCTGAGCCTTGAGCTCCCTTCCAGCCCTGACAATTCTGTGATACTTCCACACAGGAAGCTCTCTCTTTGCCATTGATAATGCTCCTGAGGAAGGTGACTTTCACTTTCAGGAGTGACAGGGGCTCTTAATGCTTCAGGCTGGATTCTGTACCCTGCTTCTCTTAACCGCTGCAGCTGCACCAGAGGAGCTGAGGGCCAGCATCACCTTCCAGGCCTTGCTACTGGGGCCACAAAACTAGCTGGGCCCTTGATGTGGAATAGAATACTGTGGCTGGCCACCCCTTTTCTCTTCTGAATGTCTCTCCCATGCCCTCCTGGAGCCTCAGCTTTCACTCAGTGCTGCTGGTGTTAGAGCCCCACTGCAGCCCTCAGAAGTGGCTCTCTGCTATTCAGCTCAGTTGGCTGCTGAATGAAACATGAGGTTCTTTAGCACCTCGGGAGGATGAGCATGCTTTAGCAGCCCAGCCCCAGCCTCAGCACAAGGGCTGCCCTTTAATTCCTCTTCAATAAATTCAGTGTTGTTGGTTTTGCCCCTGCTCAGAAAGGAGCTTAGTGGGAAAGTCAAAACAGAGCTCAGCCAAAGGGGAAAAAAAGGAAAGACTAAAGCCAGCCCATAAATTAAATCAGGCAAGTGTATCCTAGGAACAAGAGAGAGCTCCTGCAGGCCAGGCAGGCCAGGCCATGCATAGAAAGCAAAGCCCCACTGCTGGTCCTCCCCTGCTGCCCTTCCCAAGGAGCAAATCTCTGTGAAGCGGTTGTCAGCATGTGGAAACAGAGGGGCCCTGCAAAGATAACTGAGGAACAGATCCCACTGTTGGGTGGCATTGGTGCCACAGGAGACAAAGTGCCTTTTGTGAGACATTCCCACCAGAAGCCTTGCAGAGCCTGAACTGCATCCAGGGCCTCCCCTGCCTCCCCTGCTCTTGCTGTTTGCCTTTCTTTTCACCAGGCAGGCAGGGTTGAAGAATGTCTGACTCAGCAGCTAGGTCTGAGAGCTGCTTTGCCCAGCATGGGAATCAACCTGATGGACTTCAGAACCAAACCAAAAACTACAAATAAAAATAAACCAAACCTGCTAGCATAATCCTGGCAGAAAGAATCCCAGAATCAAGAAGGCTGGAAAAGACCTCAGAGATCACCCAGTCCAACCCCTCATCCAGCACCACCGAATCAACTAAACCATGGCTCCAAGTGCCTCAGCCAGGCTCTTCCTAAACACCTCCATGTGTTTGGATGTGGCTGGATGTGGCTGTGAGCAACCTGCTGTAGTGTGGGGTGTCCCTGCCCATGGCAAGGGGGTTGGAACTGGAAGATCCTTGTGGTCCCTTCCAACCCTGACTGATACTGTGATACCTCCAGGCATGGTGACTCCATCACCACCCTGGGCAGCACATCCCAATGGCCAGTCTCTCTTGCTGGGAAGAACTTTCTTCTGCACCACAGAAAGTCAGAGGGGGTAAGGTGCTCAAACAGGGTGAGGAGAATATCCCCAGACTAACAGTAAGCCCCTGCTCAATCATCACACAAAGTCACATCACAAGCCTGTAAGTACTGTTTGCTAACTAGCAGCTGTTAGGTAGGGAGGAGATCCTTAGGAGGGCATTGAGTCCACCATCAGTAAATGTGCAGATGACAGCAAGCTGGGGGCAGGAGTTGATCTGCTGGAGGGTGGAGAGGCTCTGCAGAGGGACCTTGCCAGGCTGGACAGATGGGCAGAGGCCAAGGGCAGGAGATTGAACACATCCAAGTGCCAGGTGCTGCACATTGGCCACAGCAACCCCAGGCAGTGCTCCAGGCTGGGGTCAGAGTGGCTGAGAGCAGCCAGGCAGAGAGGGACCTGGGGGTGCTGGTTGATGGTAGGCTGAACATGAGCCTGCAGTGTGCCCAGGCAGCCAAGAGGGCCAATGGCATCCTGGCCTGCATCAGGAACAGTGTGGCCAGCAGGAGCAGGGAGGTCATTGTGCCCTGTGCTCAGCACTGGTTAGGCCACACCTTGAGTCCTGTGTCCAGTTCTGGGCTCCTCAGTTCAAGAAGGACATTGAGAGACTTGAAGGTGTCCAGAGAAGGGCAACAAAGCTGGGGAGGGGTCTGGAGCACAGCCCTGTGAGGAGAGGCTGAGGGAGCTGGGGTTGCTTAGCCTGGAGAAGAGGAGGCTCAGGGGTGACCTTCTTGCTCTCTACAACTCCCTGAAGGGAGGTTGTAGCCAGGTGGGGGTTGGTCTCTTCTCCCAGGCAGCCAGCACCAGAACAAGAGGACACAGTCTCAAGCTGTGCCAGGGGAGGTTCAGGCTGGAGGTGAGGAGAAAGTTCTTCCCAGCAAGAGAGACTGGCCCTTGGGATGTGCTGCCCAGGGAGGTGGTGGAGTCCCCAACCCTGGAGGTGTTTAGGAAGAGCCTGGCTGAGGCACTTGGTGCCATGGTTGAGTTGATTAGGTGGTGTTGGGTGAGAGGTTGGACTGGATGATCTTCAAGGTCTTTTCCAACCTGGTTAATTCCATTCCATTCCATTCCATTCCATTCCATTCCATTCCATTCCATTCCATTCCATTCCGAAACATTCCTTCCAGCTCAGGGGGGTTTGGGAACCTAGCTCATGCACCACCTTCCAAAAAGCCCAGCTGAGCACCTTGCTGTTTGCTCTCTCTGCTGTGAGATGGTGGGAAGGCAGCAGAGCCTGACCACAGGGCCCTGTGCATTGCAGGACTGCAGCCTACACACCAAGCCCACGCTGCTGTGGAGACATGGGCCAGGGCAAGAGCAGCTTCAGCCAGGCTCCCAGGAAAGAGTGCAAATCACTGGAACCACAGCATCCTCTTCATTTTTGCCCCCCTGAGGAAGGTGGATAAGTGAAGTGCAACACAGCCTGTACAGTCCCCCTTGAAGTCCAAATCCCTGTCTCAGCAGGGTCTGTTAGCAGAGGATCCATCATCATCATCATGTTCCCTTTCTCCTGGGAAAGGAGGACTGGAAAGGGAAGGATGAGCTCTGTAAGCAAAAGAAAGTAGAGAATGGGTAAGAGCTGGGAGACCAATTAAGCTGCACACAGGCAGGCTCCCTGCGTGGCAGCTGACCTACAAAGGCAACATCCTTTGTGCAGATGAAGGCTGCACACTGAACTCATCCCAGAGCTGTGTGCAGAAGCAAGGCTGCAGACTGAGGGGGCTGGGGCTGTTCAGTCTGGAGAGGAGAAGGCTCCCAGGAGACCTCATTGTGGCCTTCCAGGATATGAAGGGGGCTACAGGAAAGCTGGGGAGGGACTTGTGAGGGTGTCAGGGAGGGATAGGACTGGGGGGGATGGAGCAAAACTAGAAGTGGGGAGATTGAGATTGGCTGTGAGGAAGAAGTTGTTGCCCATGAGGGTGGTGAGAGCCTGGCACAGGTTGCCCAGGGAGGTGGTGGAAGCCTCCTACCTGGAGGTGTTTGCAGCCAGGCTGGAGGTGGCTGTGAGCAACCTGCAGTGGTGTGAGGTGTCCCTGGCCATGGCAGGGGGTTGGAAATGGATGAGCCTTGAGGTCCCTTCCAGCCCTGACAATCCTGTGATGCTGTGATTATCAGGCTATGCTGAGGAGGGTGGGAGGGTGTAGATCACCAACTCTATTATGAAGAGAGAATTCATGCCACAGGTACCCAAGCACAGATGTTGGCACAAGCAGCAGGGCCCAGCTCCACTGTCTGCCACCTGCATGGCAAGAGGTGCAGCCCTCCCTCCTGAGGAAAAGGGAGAAGGCAGCTCCCAGAGAACTCCTGTCCTTGTGTTTGAGGACACAGTCTCAAGCTGTGCCAGGGGAGGTTTAGGCTGGAGGTGAGGACAAAGTTCTTCCCAGAGAGATTGGCCATTGGGATGTGCTGCCCAGGGAGGTGGTGGAGTCACCATCCCTGGGGGTGTTTAGGAAGAGCCTGGCTGAGGCACTTGGTGCCATGGTTTAGCTGATCAAATGGTGCTGGGTGAGAGGTTGGACTGGATGATCTCTGAGGTCTTTTCCAACCTGGTTAATTCTATTCTATTCTATTCTATTCTATTCTATTCTATTCTATTCTATTCTATTCTATTCTATTCTATTCTATTCTATTTGCAGTTAGCAGCTGTGTGAAGCTGGAAGGAGGCTCCCCCTGGCAAATCCAGCTCGCCTGCCACCCGGAGGAGGGCAGAGCTTAAGCAGGGTGTTGTCGCCAAGCAAGTGCCATGGGATGAGCCTGTTTTGTTCCTTAGAATCACAGAATTGTCAGGGTTGGAAGGGACCTCAAGGCTCAGCCAGCCCCAACCCCCTGCCATGGGCAGGGACACCTCACACCACAGCAGCTTGCTCACAGCCACCTCCAGCCTGGCTGCAAACACCTCCAGGCAGGAGGCTTCCACCACCTCCCTGGGCAACCTGTGCCAGGCTCTCACCACCCTCATGGGCAACAACTTCTTCCTCACAGCCAAGCTCAATCTCCCCACTTCTAGTTTTGCTCCATCCCCCCCACTCCTATCCCTCCCTGACACCCTCACAAGTCCCTCCCCAGCTTTCTTGCAGCCCCCTGCAGATCCTGGAAGGCCACCAGAAGGTCTCCTGGGAGCCTTCTCCTCTCCAGCCTGCACAACCCCAACTCTCTCAGGCTGTCTCCAGAGCACAGCAGCTCCAGCCCTCTGCTCATCCTCCTGGCCCTTCTCTGGACACCTTCCAGCGTGCTCCTCAAAGCTCTCAAGAAAAGGAAGTTTCCCCTTGACTTCTTCTGCTTCTCCAGGCAGCTCTGACCCTCTGCTTATCTACTCAAGCAGCCATGCTGCATGCAATAGTAGGAGTGAATGCAACTACTCTGATTTGGCAAGCTCTCAATATTTCTCGCAGGAGGCTTCCACCACCTCCCTGGGCAACCTGTGCCAGGCTCTCACCACCCTCATGGAGAACAACTTCTTCCTGACATCCAATTTGAATCTCCCCACTTGTAGTTTTGCTCTATCCCCCCCAGTCCTATCACTCCCTGACACCTCCTCCTTTAGACGCCCCCTGGGTGTTCCTGCTGGGGAGAAGGCTGTGAGTGCCTGCTGGCAGGGGGCAGAGAGGCACCACGGGGGTGGTGCAAACCGGCAGCTCTGTGCGTGGCTTGTTTGCGAGTGAGCTCCAAACCCTGTCCCTCGACAGGCAGGTTGTGGTGGGGCGTGAAAGCAGCTCTTGCAAGCACAAGAATCTGTTCAAGTCTATCGTTTGAGACATCATCTCTGTTCAGATGAATGACTTTTCAACCTATTACACCGGCAACAGCGCAGGCTCTGATCTCCCCTCCTCCCCTTCCGCTCCTGCTTCCCCCTCTCAAGCCAGGAATGCTGGTGGGATGTGCCCTCCCAGGCTGTTGTCTTCCACGGGGCCTTGTTAAGAAAACTGCAGTGCCTGGAAGCTGTGAAGACAGAGCAGTCTGAGGAAGAGGAGGTTGAAAGAGACAAATATGCAGAGCTCCTTGAGAGGCTGCCAAGGCAGCAGCTTCAGCAGGGAAACAATGCTGAGCACCACCACTCCCCCCAGCAGGGCAGCTCACTCACGGCCTTGAGTGAAGCTCACCCCTCTGCTGCCTGCCTGGCCTCACAGAGCAGGAACGAAACCCTTCACCAGCAGCACACCCTCCCTCCCCTCCCCGCCCCCATCCTTCAAACAGCATAAAGGTGAGAAGGCCCTAATGAAAGTCAGGGAGCTGGCAGCTGCCCTGCCATGACGAATGGCTTCCCACATCTCCCCCTGCCTCAGCCCTGCTGAGCTCCCCTTCGAGAGTGTCATAACCCCAGCAGCCCCTTTGCCTTCAGCCTGGGCTGGCCAGCGCCCCCCGCGGGGCAGGGAGCGGGGGAGGCTGGGCTCCTGCTGCTCCTCCCGAAGGCTGGGGCATCGCAGCGGCGCTGCCCGGCTGCTCTGGCCGCTGACACGCTGTGCAGGGAAACAGAGCACAGCTGGGCAGAAGGGACCAGCTCAGGCAGAGAAACCTGCTCTCCCACAGGCAAGCAGGGCTGGCAGCACAAGGGGTGATGGGCTGATGGTGGAGAGTGGCAGCAGAAAGGGGGAGAAGCAGGCACATGCAGGTACTCAGGCATCCAGAGACACCTCCTGGAGTCCTGGCTTCAGCAGGCAGCGTGGAGCCATCACAGTCTCACAGGATCACTAAGGTTGGAAGAGACCTCGAGGATCATCCAGTCCAACCTCTCACCACAGACCTCATGACCAGACCATGGCACCAAGTGCCACATCCAATCCCCTCTTGAACACCTCCAGGGATGGGGACTCCACCACCTCCCTGGGCAGCACATCCCAATGACAAATGACTCTCTCAGTGAGGAACTTTCTCCTCACCTCCAGCCTACACTTCCCCTGGCACAGCTTGAGACTGTGTCCTCTTGTTCTGGTGCTGGCTGCCTGGGAGAAGAGACCAACCCCCACCTGGCTACAACCTCCCTTCAGGGAGTTGGAGAGAGCAATGAGGTCTCCCCTGAGCCTCCTCTTCTCCAGGCTAAGCAACCCCAGCTCCCTCAGCCTCTCCTCACAGGGCTGTGCTCAAGGCCTCTCCCCAGCCTTGTTGCCCTTCTCTGGACACCTTCAAGTCTCTCAATGTCCTTCTGAAACTGAGGAGCCCAGAACTGGACACAGGACTCAAGGTGTGGCCTAACCAGTGCAGTGTCCAGGTGCAGAATGACCTCCCTGCTCCTGCTGGCCACACTGTTCCTGATGCAGGCCAGGATGCCATTGGCCCTCTTGGCTTCCTGGGCACACTGCTGGCTCATGTTCAGGTGGCTGTCAATCAGCACCCCCAGGTCCCTCTCTGGTTGGCAGCTCTCAGCCACTCTGACCCCAGCCTGTAGCTCTGCCTGGGGTTGCTGTGGCCAAAGTGCAGCCCCTGGCACTTGGACTTCTTGAATGCCATCCTGTTGGCCTCTGCCCATCTGTCCAGTCGGTCGAGGTCCCTGTCCTTGCTGTGTGGAGGCCTCCAGAGGTGGATGCAGTGCTGCAGGTGAGGTCATTCCCCATCTGTACTCTCCAGAAGCATTCTGAGTGGCTCTTGGATGCCAGGTCTGTAAGAACCACTGAGGAGGTAACAGGCTACACCTTGGCCTGCAGGCTCCACTCCTGTTTTTCCCTCCCGGCACAGCAGCATGGCATGCCCCAGGAGCTGTGCAGCACAAGGAGCCCAGCACTGGAGAGCAGCACAGAGATGCTCTCCTTCACAGCACTCTCCTGAGGCTCTCTGTGCAGCTGCTGCCATGCAGCTGCCTGCCAGGTGGAGAACTCAAGTGCCATGGAAACGTGAGGAAAAATGGGGAGGGAACCCTGGAGCAGGCTGCCCAGGGGGGTTGTGGAGTCTCCCTCTCTGGAGACATTCCAACCCCACCTGGCTGTCTTCCTGTGTGAGCTGCCCTGGGTGCTCCTGCTCTGGCAGGGGGTTGGACTGGATGAGCTTTCCAGGTCCCTTCCAGCCCCTGGCATTCTGTGGTTCTGTGATTGATTCCTTCACTGCAAGCTGCCAAGTGCTTCCCAGGCTAAGCTCACATCTTTGACTGCCTGCTTCTGCCACTGAATTGAATCTGAACTTGCTTGTTGGACTCTTCAGAAACGAAACCCAACCATAAAAACTCATAAAAACCCCACCAGGGTTCAGCCAATCTGACACAGACTCAAGGGATGTTAGGGGTTGGGAGGCACCTCCAGAGATCACCCAGTCCAAGCCCCCTGCCAGAGCAGAGCACCCAGGGCAGCTCACACAGGAACACAGCCAGGGGGGGTTGGAAAGGCTCCAGAGCAGGAGACTCCACAGCCTCTCTGGGCAGCCTGCTCCAGGCTCCAGCACCCTCACAGGCACAAAGGTTTCCCTTCTGTTCCCCTGGCACCTCCTCTGCTCCAGCTTGCCCCCAGTGCCCCTTGTGCTGCCCTTGGCCATCCCTGAGCAGAGCCTGGCTCTGGTCTCCAGCACTGCCCTGCACATCTTGATCCCCAGCACTGAGGGCAGCCCTCAGGCTCCTCTGCTCCCAGCTCCAAGCCCCAGCTCCCTCAGCCTGTGCTCACAGGGAGATGTTGCACTGCCTGCAGCAGCTCTGTGCCTCTGGGCTGGGCTCTCTCAAGCAGTTCCCTGAGGTCCTTCTTGACCTGAGGGGCCCAGAACTGGACACAGTACTCCAGATGTAGCCTGACCAGGGCAGTGTAGAGGGGCAGGAGAGCCTCTCTGGAGCTGTGCACCACAGCCCTTCTAATCCAGCCCAGGATGCCCTTGGCCTTCTTGGCCACAAGTGCCCATGGCTGGCTCATGGGTGTCCTGCGGTCCACCAGGACCCCCTGGTTCCCTTTCCCCAGAGCTGCTCTCCAACAGAGCATCTCCCTGCCTGTACTGAAGCTGCAATTTACCTGAACTTAATCTGAAGTAGAATAGAATAGAATAGAATAGAATAGAATAGAATAGAATAGAATAGAATAGAATAGAATAGAATAGAATAGAATAGAATAGACCAGGTTGGAAGAGACCTTCAAGATCATCCTGTCCAACCTATCATCCAACACCACCTAATCAACTAACCCATGGCACCAAGCACCCCATCAAGTCTCCTCCTGAACACCTCCAGGGATGGGGACTCCACCACCTCCCCAGGCAGCCCATTCCAATGGCCAATCACTCTCTCTGTGTAGAACTTCCTCCTGACCTCCAGCCTAAACCTCCCCTGGCACAGCCTGAGACTGTGTCCTCTTGTTCTGGTGCTGGCTGCCTGGGAGAAGAGACCAGCCTCTGCCTGGCTACAACCTCCCTTCAGGGAGTTGTAGAAAGCAAGAAGGTCTCCCCTGAGTCTCCTCCTCTCCAGCCTAAGCAACCACAGCTCCCTCAGCCTCTCCTCACAGGGCTGTGCTCCAGACCCCTCCCCAGCTTTCTTGCCCTTCTCTGGACACCTTCCAGCAGCTCAACCTCCTTCCTAAACTGAGGAGCCCAGAACTGGACACAGGACTCAAGGTGTGGCCTAACCAGTGCAGTGTCCAGGGGCACAATGACCTCCCTGCTCCTGCTGGCCACACTGTTCCTGATGCAGGCCAGGATGCCATTGGCCCTCCTGGCTGCCTGGGCACACTGCAGGCTCATGTTCAGCCTACCATCAACCAGCACCCCCAGGTCCCTCTCTGCCTGGTTGCTCTCAGCCACTCTGACCCCAGCCTGTAGCACTGCCTGGGGTTGTTGTGGCCAATGTGCAGCACCTGGCACTTGGATGTGTTCAATCTCCTGCCCTTGGCCTCTGCCCATCTGCCCAGCCTGGCAAGGTCCCTCTGCAGAGCCTCTCTACCCTCCAGCAGATCAACTCCTGCCCCCAGCTTGCTGTCATCTGCACATTTACTGATGATGGACTCAATGCCCTCCTCCAGATCATCAATCAAGATATTGAACAGGCTGGGGCCCAGCACTGCTCCCTGGGGCACAGCACTGGTGCCTGGCTGCCAGCTGGCTGTGGCACCATTCACCACCACTCTCTGGGCTCAGCCTCCAGCCAGTTCCTAACCCAGCTCAGAGTGCTGCTGTCCCAGCCAGGGGCTGACAGCTTGGCCAGCAGTTTGCTGTGGGGGATGGTGTCCAAGGCCTTGCTGAGGTCCAGGCAGACCACATCCACAGCCTGCCCCACATCCACCAGGCAGTCAGCTGGGCATGGAAGGAGATCAGGTTGGTCAGGCAGGACCTGCCCTTCCTAAATCCATGCTGGCTGGGCCTGATCCCTTGGCCATCCTGTAAGTGCTGTGTGATTGCACTCAGGATGACTGCTCCATAACCTTGCCTGGCACTGAGGGCAGGCTGACAGGCCTGGCATTCCCTGGCTCATCCAACCTGCCCTCCTTGTGGATGGGCACCACCTTGGCAGCTTCCAGTCTTCTGGGACCTCTCTGGTGAGCCAGGACTGCTGCAAAATGATGGAGTAATCACTGAAACATGAGACAGGAAGGATGCCAGACCTTCAGTATGGACATATTTGGCATTTCCCCCTGTAGATATGAAGCAGCAGAAAGAATTCCTTATGAACTGCCTCCTAAAAAAAGCAACAGCAGGTAGCAGCAGCTGGAACATCCCATGCACAAGGGAATCACTGAATCCTAGAAGGGCTCAGGTTGGAAGGGACCTCAGAGACATCTCCTCCAACCTCCAGCCATGCCCAGGGAACCTCTCAACTGGACTCAGCTGTTCAAGGCCTCCTCCAGCCTGGCCTTGAACACCCCCAGGCAGGAGGCAGCCACAGCCTCCCTGGGCAGCCTGTGCCAGAGTCTCACCCTGAAGAACTTCTTCCTCAGCTCCTGTCTAACCCTGCTCTGCCTCAGCTTCAAACCATTCCCCCTTGGCCTGGCTCCAGACACCCTCATGGAAAGTCACTCTGCAGCCTTCCTGTAGGATCCCTTCAGGTATTGCAAGGCATCTCCAAGGTCCCCCTGGAGCCTTCTCTTCTCCAGGCTGACCACCCCCAGCTCCCTCAGCCTGGCCTCCTAGCAGAGCTGCTCCAGCCCTTTGTGGCCTTCCTCTGGACTTGCTCCAACAGCTCTGTGTTGGGGACACCAGAACTGGAGGCAGCACTTCCAGCCAGTGACAAAGTTTGCTGTGGAAGGGTGAGCACAGGAGGCTGCAGGATTGGCCTCTGCTGTGGTTGCACATCCAGCTCCATGCCAGGGGCTCCTGACCTGTCCCTGAGATGCCTTTGCAGAGCAGCAGTGCTGGTGATAAGCCCCAGCTGGTTCTGCTCTGCTGGTTCTCAGTGCCTCTTATGTCTTATGAGGAGAGTGTCCCTGCTGAATGCTGGAGAGCCCCCAGGCCACCCCTGCCCCCAGTGCTTCCAGAGGATGTTTACACACAGGCAGAATCCCAACAGCTGCTAGACAGATGGAGTGGAGCTGGGAAGGACAAAGCTGCCTGGACATGTTTCCAGCAGTGTCACTCTCTGGCTTCCCCCAAACCTACTCCACCCCCATCCAGGCATCAGCAGGGAGTGGAGGAAGTCTTGCACAACCAGACCAAGCATCCTCATTGTCTGCATGATGTCCCAGAGGGGCCTGAATTTCACATGCTGAGCAAACCACCACCCAACCCACAGCACCTCTGCTCACTCCTCTGCTTCCCACACCCCCCCAGAGGCCCTGCACCATGGCAGTGTCTGTGCTGCCTCAGGAGGGGTGCAGGCCTCACTAAACAGGAGCTGGAGCATTGCACAAAGCCATGAGGGTCCTGCACCTGGGGAGGAATAACAGCAGGCACTAGGACAGGTTAGAGGCTGCCCTGCTGGAGAGCAGCTCCATGGAGGAAGACCTGGGAGTGCTGGGGGGCAGCAAGTTCTGCATGGGACAGCAATGTGCCCTGGGGGCCAAGAGAGCCAATGGGACCCTGGGGGTCAGCAAGTTCTGCATGGGACAGCAATGTGCCCCTGTGGCCAAGAGAGCCAAGGGGATCCTGGGGGGCAGCAAGGAAAGTGTGGCCAGCAGGGCTGGGCAGGTTCTGCTCCCCCTCTGCTCTGCCCTGCTGAGACCACAGCTGCAATCCTGTGTCCAGTTCTGGGCTCCCCAGTTCCAGAGAGACAGAGACCTGCTGGAGAGAGGCCAAGGGAGAGCCAGGAGGATGCTTAGGGGACTTGAGCATCTCCATCTCCCCTGTGAAGAGAGACTGAGAGCCCTGGGGCTGTTTAGCCTGGAGAAGAGAAGACTGAGAGGGATCTGATCAATGTCTATCAATAGCTGAGGGGTGGGGATCAAGTGGAGGGGGCCAAGCTCTTCTTGGTGGTGCACAGTAATGAGACAAGGAACAATGGAGACAAACTTGAACAGAGAAGGTTTCAGCTCAGCATGAGGAGAAACTTCTTTGCAGTGAGGGTGCCAGAGCCCTGGAGCAGGCTGCCCAGAGAGGTTGTGGAGTCTCCTGCTCTGGAGCCTTTCCAACCCCACCTGGATGCCTTCCTGTGCAGACTGCCTTGGGTGCTCCTGCTCTGGCAGGGGGATTGGACTGGATGAGCTCTGGAGGTCCCTTCCAACCCTGACCATTCTGTGTCTCTATGATTCTAAAGGGGGCTTTAAGGAGAAGAGTTTAGGGAAACACAGAGTCAGAGGCTGTGCCTTCTGGGACGCTGTGATTGACCTTACATGAGCTCTGGGCAGTCATTACCCACCTGATCGAGACTAAGAGAAGCAGAGAGCAGAAGGAGGTCAGGCTGACAGCCATGGAGGAGGTGAGTCACAGATCTAAGGAGGGATGCCAAGGGAGCTGCTTGCCCACTGCTCTGAGTCCTGCTGCAGGGTTGCAGTGCTGCTGCACAGCAGCTGGGCACAGGCCAGCCAGCAGCTATCAGCACATGAGCACGTGTCAGGTCTTCATCCTTGAAAATGAAAGCCACTCCTCTGTGCCCTTATCAGACAGCAGAAGAGATGATGTTTCTTCAGAGCAAATCCCTGCATCTCTCACCCTACAGCCTTCTGCAGGACGACCCCCACTCCAAGCTTATTAACGAGAGAGGCTGCTGGGCTCTTTGTTGGGGAACAGCACATTAATGAGATCTCCTTGAAATAATCCCATCCCTAAGATGCAGGGGAAATTACATTTTCCAGGATAATTACTATGTCACTCAAAAAACCCCACCCCAGCTCTGTCATTAATTGCTTTCCTCCAGATTCCAGCAGCTCCTTGGCAAGCAGTGAGACTCCAGGAAGAGGAGGGGAAAGAAACCCAGGCAATAGTGTCTCTGGGAGGCTTTGCCTGGCTGGAGTGTGTTGCTTTAGCAGAGGGAGCTGCAGACATCCAGCAGTGTGCCCAGGGGGCCAAGAAGGCCAAGGGCATCCTGGCCTGCATCAGGAAGAGTGTGGCCAGCAGGAGCAGGGAGGTCATTCTGCACCTGTGCTCAGCACTGGTTAGGCCACACCTTGAGTCCTGTGTCCAGTTCTGGGCTCCTCAGTTTAGGAAGGAGGTTGAGCTGCTGGAAGGTGTCCAGAGAAGGGCAAAAAAGCTGGGGAGGGGTCTGGAACACAGCCCTGTGAGGAGAGGCTGAGGGAGCTGGGGTTGCTTAGCCTGGAGAAGAGGAGGCTCAGGGGAGACCTTCTTGCTGTCTACAACTCCCTGAAGGGAGGTTGTAGCCAGGTGGGGGTTGGTCTCTTCTCCCAGGCAGCCAGCACCAGAACAAGAGGACACAGTCTCAAGCTGTGCCAGGGGAGGTTTAGGCTGGAGGTGAGGAGAAAGTTCTTCACAGCAAGTGAGATTGGCCCAGGGAGGTGGTGGAGTCCCCATCCCTGGAGGTGCTCAAGAGGGGATTGGATGTGGCACTTGGAGCCATGGTTTAGCTGTCAGGAGGTGTTGGGTGATAGCTTGGACACAATGATCTTGAAGGTCTCTTCCAACCTTATTGATTCTATGATTCAGGCTGGTCAGTAGATCACTTTGTTGGGGCACATCCATCTGCCACACCTGCCCATGACTTCTCCTGCCCAGCCCACCTCAGCTGCAGCCCTTGGGGCACCAGAGTGACAGGCAGCAGAGGTCATCCCCAGCGGTGGCCCAGGAGGCCAAACCTCTCTCCCTGCAAGCTGCCAAGTCACACTCACGAAACAGGGCTAAACCCAGGCACACCTTGTGAGGACTGTCCCAGGAGAAACCACTGCTGGGGAGTGTGGTAAGCTGGAAGGAGACACCTGTGTCCTGCTCAGCACTGAAGCAAGGACAAGAAGGTAAGTGCTATCTCCCACATAAGACACAGAGATGCTCCTTCCCAGGGAGTGCTTACAGACTCACAGAATTAAACTGAGTTGGAAAAGACCTCTAAGATCCTCAAGTCCAACCTGTTACCCTTCACAGCCACTTGGGGCAGGGAAGGTGCAGGGAGGGCAAGGAGGGATGCTGCAGAAGTGGCAGGTGAGGTGCCACAGGGGGAAGAAGACCCTACAACAGCCAGGGAATCTGTGCCCCGATGGCAGTGTGGTGAGCTGACATCTGCAGCCCTGCCAGCACACTCCTTGCACTCAGGAAGGGTGCTCAGCTCCCTTCTTAGGCTGGAGGCTTTCTCAGTTTGTCTTAAATAAATCCATTTCAAAGGGGGTGGCTTCCCAGCTTCCCATCTGCTAACAAGGGGGAGAGGAAGAGATCTTCCAGCAGCTAAACACAGGGAAGTGTGAAGGAGGAAGCTGAAGCTGACAACTTGTCTGTGAAAAATACAGCCAGGGCTTCTCTGTCCTTTCACCTGCAAAGGCTTTGTCTGTAAAACAATGCAAGCCTGCTCTGCCACAGCCCCTGCCAGCAAACAGGTTGGATCAGGTTGCCCAGGGAGCTGGTAGAAGCACCAGCCCCAGGCTGGATGTGGCTGTGAGCAACCTGCTGTAGTGTGAGGTGTCCCTGCCCATGGCAGGGGGGCTGGGACTGACTGATCTTTGAGGTCCCTTCCAGCCCTGACAATTCTGTGCTTCTATGATTCTAAATGGGGCTTTAAGGACAAGAGTGTAGGGAAACACACAGTCAGAGGCTGTGCCTTAGTAAAACATCAGCAGCTTTGGGGCAGTAATCATTAAGCTGTCAGCCCCTGGCTTGGATGGGAGCACACTGCATTGGGTTAGGAACTGGCTGGAGGCTGAGCCCAGAGAGTGGTGGTGAATGGTGCCACAGCCAGCTGGCAGCCAGGCACCAGTGCTGTGCCCCAGGGATCAGTGCTGGGCCCTGTGCTCTTTAACATCTTCATTGATGATCTGGAGGAGGGGATGGAGTCCAGCATCAGTAAATGTGCAGCTGACAGCAAGCTGGGGGCAGGAGTTGATCTGCTGGAGGGTGGAGAGGCTCTGCAGAGGGACCTTGCCAGGCTGGACAGATGGGCAGAGGCCAAGGGCAGGAGATTGAACACATCCAAGTGCCAGGTGCTGCACATTGGCCACAGCAACCCCAGGCAGTGCTACAGGCTGGGGTCAGAGTGGCTGAGAGCAGCCAGGCAGAGAGGGACCTGGGGGTGCTGGTTGATGGTAGGCTGAACAGGAGCCTGCAGTGTGCCCAGGCAGCCAGGAGGGCCAATGACATCCTGGCCTGCATCAGGAAGAGTGTGGCCAGCAGGAGCAGGGAGGTCATTCTGCCCTGTGCTCAGCACTGGTTAGGCCACACCTTGAGTCCTGTGTCCAGTTCTGGGCTCCTCAGTTTAGGAAGGAGGTTGAGCTGCTGGAAGGTGTCCAGAGAAGGGCAACAAAGCTGGGGAGGGGTCTGGAGCACAGCCCTGTGAGGAGAGGCTGAGGGAGCTGGGGTTGCTTAGCCTGGAGAAGAGGAGGCTCAGGGGAGACCTCATTGCTCTCTCCAACTCCCTGAAGGGAGGTTGTAGCCAGGTGGGGGTTGGTCTCTTCTCCCAGGCAGGCAAGCAGCACCAGAACAAGAGGACACAGTCTCAAGCTGTGCCAGGGGAGGTTTAGGCTGGATATTAGGAAGAAGATCTACACAGACAGAGTGATTGCCCATTGGAATGGGCTGCCTGGGGAGGTGGTGGAGTCCCCATCCCTGGAGGTGTTCAGGAGGAGACTTGATGGGGTGCTTGGTGCCATGGGTTAGTTGTTTAGGTGGTGTTAGATGATTGGTTGGACACAATGATCTTGAAGGTCTCTTCCAACCTGGTCTATTCTATTCTATTCTATTCTATTCTATTCTATTCTATTCTATTCTATTCTATTCTATTCTATTTTCTATTCTATTTTCTATTCCATTCCATTTCATTCCATTCCATTCCATTCCATTCCATTCCATTCCATTCCATTCCATTCCATTTGTCAGGTGTTTGCTGCAGGGATGGAAAATAACACTGTCTGTGCACCAGAGAAAGGCAGTACTTGAAGGAAGGAAGGAATAAGAGAGTGGAGGGAGCCTTTGCAGTCATTTTTGAGTGAGGGTGAGAACACAAAGAACTGCAAAACATTAATGAGCAGAAAGCACCCAAGGGACACTAAGGGCTGGCCTGGAGGGAAGTCCATGCAGCAGGGATCCTGAAAAAGCTGCCTGAGAGGGAGGGGAAAAAGGGACCCCTACCACTGAGATGCTTGAAAAGGGACAAGGAAGA